>NC_050443.1:34288932-34572514 GCF_903995425.1 Onychomys torridus
GGCGTGCAAGAGAAGGTGACAGGGTGAATACACCCCAGGTGCCTTGTATGCGCAGCTGAAAACGCAACACCGAGACCCATTATTTCACATGAGGGGCTGAGTTCTGTTTCCAGCACCCACACCAGGTTGCTCAAAATTGCCTATGACTCCAATTCCAGGGGATTCGATGTCCCTTTCTGACATCCGTGGGCACCAGGCACACACATGTGGTGCCCATATGTACATGCAGGCACACATTCATTTAAAAAAAGTCCAAAACAAACTTTGAAAAGCTACAGTCCCACTTGTCCTATAGCACCGGTGAGAAAGAACATTATTTATAGGGCATTAGATGTGGTGGAACTTAGGTTTCCTTTATTAGAGTGTATAGAGAACTTTTTCATTAATTCATGTTGGGGGTGGTAGGCCAGGGCACCATGGTGTGCATGTGGAGATTAGAGAGCAGCTCCCACCATGTGGGTCCCAGGGATTGAACTCAGGTTGTCAGGCTTGGCAGCAAGTGCTTTAGTTCATTGTGTCAGTTTTTCTAGCCAGAGTTTTGATTTTTAATGTTGATTTACAGTTAGAAGGTCAATGCAGGCTGAGTGGTAGTGTCGTATGCCTTAATCCCAGCACTCAGGAGGCAGAGGCAGGTGGATCTCTGTGAGTTCAAGGCTAGCCTGGTCTACAGAGCGAGTTCCAGGACAACCAAGACTACACAGAGAAATCCTGTTTTGAACATCCCCCCTTGGGAAAAAAAAAGTATATGCAGAAAATCACATCAGGATTATTTTTGTTCTTGCTAGTATGTGTGTGTGTGTGTGTGTGTGTGTGTGTGTGTCTGTCTGTCTGTCTGTCTGTCTGTGTCTCTCTGTCTCTGTGTGTGTCTGTATGTGTGTATTTGGTGAAAGAAGTTAGTTAAAATTCTCTGTCCTAAAAATGATAAAAGAAACTTCCAGATCTCCTTATGGAGACTAGACAAAGATCAAGAGCTTCAGTTTTCCTGTCTCAGTGTCTTGAGTGCTAGATTGTAGATCTGCACCACCATATCCAGCTAGTCAGAGCATTTTTGTAAAGAAACACAAAACTGCTCTTTATTCAATATGTGACAAATGAAAGGAAGAATCTTTGTGGCTTTGTATTTTAGTTTTAAAACTTCATACTGTTTGCCTGTCTTGGTGGGGCATCTACGTTGGGATTCTGCTCCACACTCCAGCTGCACGATCACACATGTGCATTTCAGGAGCTTGACAAGGGGTCTTGAGTCTTATGTCATCAGTGTGCCTGGTGGATCACGCAATCTGCGCATTCATGGCGTAGCTCTGTGAGTCCACCTGTGTCTTAAAGAGCCATGACTCAGGCCCCATCTTCTCTGTTCTGTTCCCCCCCACACACACCACCATCTTTCTCTCTCTTTGCATGTGCTGCTTTCCCAGGTCTGGTTCTCTTGTCTCCCCGACCCTGTTCCTCCTAATAAAGCTCTGATACTGGGTAGTGGTGGCCATGCCTCACGACTTTTCCACAGTAACCAGTGTACTTATCATTCTTACAATCGAATCCCAGCACTGAAAGGCCCAGGAGAGAGAAAAGCAAGTTAGGGGTAGGTTAGGATACAGACCCTGTTTTAAAAAGAACAAACAGACAGAAAAAAAAACAAAACAAAACAAAAAAAAACAAAAAAAAAAAACAAAAAAAGCTCAAAATGCATGTCGCTGGATACAGATCTAGGTGGTAATTTTAAATGCTATTTGGCTTATTACTCTGTCTAAGACAAACAAAATGAGGGTCAACAAGCCATCCCCAGCCTGCCAGCTTCCCCTCAGCACTCTCTCAAACCTCAGGATAAAGTCTTTGCAGAATCTCCCAAGCCTGCCCTAGACAGAAGACCACATCTACCAAGTCCTACCACACTGCTTTCACGATCTAAGGAGTTTAGGAAACTTACACACACACACACACACACACACACACACACCTCTTTTTTTTGCAGAAGAATCTTTTATTTATTTATTTTTCATTTTACATACCAACTATAGTTCCCCTTCTCATCTCTCCTCCCACCCCCACTCCCACCCCATATATCTTTAAAGAACAATAAATCAAATACAACTTTGCCGTGGACAGGGTAAAGTTTCTGTCATACTAACTCTGACCCTCCATAAACAACGATAAAGGAACTTCCCCCACCCCATCCCCTGCAGCTCCAATTTTGGTGATTTGGGAACAAGATCTGCTATATGGCCCAGGCAGGAGTCATAGGAGGTGATTCTCCTGCCTCAGTACTGAGATTTCAAGTACCGAGATTACTAGCTGGAGCAGACAGAACTTGAAGCCTGAACTCACTGACTATACAGATAGAGGGAGCTGGAGTCACCCAGAAGCCAGCATGGACCTTTCCATTATCTCCTTGGAGAGGGAAGTGGCTGTGTCATAATTGTTCGTCTTCCCTTCTTTTTTTTCTGAGTGTACAAAAGCCTAATTGGACCTCCGAGTCTGCAGGGTCAATTCGTCTCAGACCCACACCCCGGCTGGGGAACCATCCACTACAGTCCATCCTTGTCTCTAGCCACCAGAGGCCCCTGGTTTTGACAAGTAGCCAGGGTCCCAGGCATGACATGCGGGTGTTTTTAGACTCTTGGGTCAAGAGGCCAGAGTTCGGCGACTGCAGAGCCGCGGGCCTCGGGTCCCCACAGCCCACCACCCTCGCTGCCCTGGCGCCTGCCCTCACACCCGCCTGTCCTTCTTAGTCTGCACAAAGCATTTGAGGTGCATTGCTTTCTTTGGCGTAAAGCCCCGGACGGGCTGGAGTGAAGTCTCCACTTTTTTCAGGAGCATTGTGACACAAAGGGTTTAAGGGGGGAAACTGTTAAAAGGAAGCCCTTTTCTCCTTTGCCTGAATGCGGTGGGGAGATTAAAACTTTCATTTGGAATCTTGCGGTATTCATGGCAGTGGGCGGTGAATAGGGCCGCGTCAAAGCCCCCAGCGCGGGTGCGCACGCTTCATCTCGCTCATCTCCAGACACAGGTCGCTTTGCACTTGAAAGAAGGGAAAGAGGGGAATGTGGGATTTTGACAGCTGATATTGGCCTCTGAACTCTTGGTGGGGATTTTCTAATTAACCCCAAGGAAGCATCAGGTGCTCCACTCAGAAACATGTCTGGCAGGGGACAGAAAGTGTCCTGTTTTGAGCCAATGGACAGAGAGGGGTTTTAGCACTTGGGGGAATTTAGAAAGATTCCTGAATACAGAATTTGAAAAACAAAAGCGTGAAGGAAGTTGGGTGGAGAGGAGAGAGCTCACTTCCGGACAGGTGGGTGTGGTTCTCTGATTCAAACGTGGTGGTGCTTGGGTAAGGTAAAGATGAGAGAAAGCAGCCGAGTGAAGCCACTTATAACCTGACTCACATGAGCGCGCTGAAATAAACCCCCAGCATGTTAGTGAAAGCACTCCAGCTCAAGAGATGGCAGTAACCGGGTTTTTTGTTTGTTTGTTTGTTTTTGTTGTTGTTGTTTGGAAATGAAACAAAAGCTAAGTTTATTGGCTCTAAAGTAAAACTGTGTGGGCTGTTTTGGAAAGCGTCACATGAAGAACTAAGTTTGAGTGACAAAGCTGCCACGTTCTCAATCATCCCCATCCCACAAAACTCAGACTGTAGGTATCTAGGGAATAAGTACCTAGAAAGTAAGTTTTCTTTCTTCCCTCCCTCCCTCCCTCCCTTTTTCTTTCTTTCCTTCCTCCCTCTCTTCTTTCCTTCCTTTCTTTTAATGTGGCCGTGAGCTTTTTAAATTATTATTCATTTTGTATATATGGGTGTTTTACCTGCATGTTTGTCTGTGCACCACATGTGTGCCTGGTTTCCTTGGAGGCCAGAAGAGAGCATCAGATTCCCCGGAACTTGAGTTAAGGATGGTTGTGAGCCATCATGTGGATGCTGGGAATCAAACCTGGGTCCTTTGAAGAGCAGCCAGTGAGTGCTCTTGGCCACTGGGCCATCTCTCCAGCTCCCTCTAGAAGGCAAGTGTAGAAAGGGCTCTCACAGAAGATCCTTGTGATAGGGTTATTTGATAGCAAAAGTAGGAATGCTTAAAAAATGAAAAGTCTTTTGGTGTCTGTGTTCACACTGAATCAGAACTCCAGCAAGATAAATTGTGAGAATGTAACATCTTTACAGCTAGCTTTTCAGAGGCTTCTATGTCCCCCAGATTGCCAGAGTTTCCTCCTGTGCTGCTGGCTGCTCTCTTAGGGACCTTTTACAAGTTTGGAGTTTGGATGTAAGTGTATGTGGCAGACCTAGTCTCTCTTCTTCTGGGTGCCACATCAGCACCACCTCTGCTTTCACCCACATCCTCTTTCTAAGCTCACTCACTTCCTTGGTGAGTTCATCTAGCCTCTAGGCTTTCTGATAGATTCACAAACTTACATTCCAGTTTAGAAGTTCCCTTAACGCTAAACTCTCCATATCTTCATCCAGTGGCTTGCTTGATATATCTGCCTGGCTTAACCTTTTGAATGGAATATTCTCTCTCCAATATGCCTGGTATATGGTGTGCTGTGGAAAATGTGGACATTTTAGTTAGAGCAGAAGGCTAAAGGCCAGATGGCAGAGAGCCCACGAAGCCACAGGAAGGAGTCTGAGCTCTATGGAAGTGTCCTGGAATGCTTTAGGAGGAGTCAGGAATCGGAGAAACATGATCTAAGTTAATATGTCTTGTATGTGTGTGGGGCTCTCATATAGTCCAGTGATGCAGCAAAGGATGATCTGGAATTACTGGGCCTGCTGCCTCCACCTCCCTAGTGCTGGGAAAATGGTCCATACCACACTCAGCAATAATATTTAATCAGAGTCTGGAGAGAAGCTGGGTGCTACTGGCAAATGGAGCTTCTGCCTGCTCAGCCCCCATCACCCAGCCTCATAATTACCTGACCTCACACATTGTGGGAGTTCTTGAATGTCCTGGACTAACTTACCTTGTAGCTTTGTCCCTGGGCTGCCCTGTGTAGGATTTCCCTGCAGCCTCCCAGGCTCTCACCATCCAGTGAGGCTGATAGTGATGCATTTTGGGGTCCTTTCCGGATCTCAGATTTTTCTATTTCTTTTCTTTTTTTGGTTTTTCAAGGCAGCATTCTCTGTGTAAGAGCCCTGGCTGGCCTTGAACTCAGACATCCACCTGTCTCTGCCTCCCACGTGCTGACTGGGATTAAAGGCATGCGTCCTTGCTTCTTGCTGCTGGATGATCATGGCAGCTCCAATCAGCTCTGCAAAGAGGCAGCACTGTGCTTGGAGGAGTCTTGGTGCACAGCTGACGCACTCTGGGGCAGTGAACTCAGGACTGGGTAGTGTACGAGGCCTCTCTGCTGTTAATCCTTCTTATGAGCCTCTTCCTCAGCACCATGGATTGTAGGGCTCAGCCTGTTCCTGTGATGTAGCAGCTGCCCCCCACCCTTCCACATGGGCATTCCCCTCCTAAGAAAACTGACCAGCAGGGTACATAGGTATAATGTGCCTGGGCACACATAAACACACATATGTTTATGTGTGTCAGGTTCTCTAGAGGAACAGAACCACTAGAATAAATACATATTACAAAATGGGGTCTATTACATTGGCCTGCACCATGGGGCTGGGTCATTTAGTGATGCCCACTGAAACACTCAAGGGGTAAGAACCCAGTAAGTGCTCAGACCACAAAGGAGGATGCCTCAGCAGTTTCCATCTGGACCTGAAGGCCTCAGGGATTCTTGGAGAGCTGTTGATCTTTAACCCTAGTGACACCTGAAAAGGCGGGGTTCTGATGGCACTGAAGGATGGCGGTGTGGGAAGCAGCAACAGCAGCAACGCAAGAGATGTACCCATCAGCAAACAGTTCTTCGTTTTCCTCAGACCTCCATATTTGGGCTGTGCCAGAAGGTGCCGCATACTTTGGGAAGAGCTGTCCCCCACTCAGTAAATCATTGCTGTGAATGCCCTCACAGACCCACACAGAGGCATGTCTCTCTCTCTCTCTCTCTCTCTCTCTCTCTCTCTCTCTCTCTCTCTCTTTCTCTCTTTTTTTTAAGATTTATTTATTTATTATGTATACAGAAGAGGGCACCAGATCTTGTAACAGATGGCTGTGAGCCACCATGTGGTTGCTGGGAATTGAACTCAGGACCTCTGGAAGAGCAATTGGTGCTCTTAACTGCTGAGCCATCTCTCCAGCCTGAGAGGCATGTCTTTTAGTTGATTCCAGATCCAATCAGGCATACAGTCCGGAGCAACCATCACTCACCTGCACAGAGATATTGATTGATTGATTGATTGATTGATGGTAGACACGGTGCCACACACCCATCTTAGTACTTGGAAGACTGAGATAGGGAGACTGAAGTTCCAGGCCAACTTAAGCTTCAGAGTGAGACCACCATCTCAAATAAGATACTGATCTTATTTTTGAAAACTGTCTTCAGAGCTTGTGGGCCAATAGCAAAATAGAGTCCCATGAAGGCAATACTACAGTCTGTGGCAGGATATGTTTAGGAGACCTCTAAGACATTATCCTGATTAGATGAGGCCAGAGCACATGATCCAGGTTAATGCTCTTCGCTTTTACATGAATATAGGTTTTTAATTACAGTTCCAAAATACATTCACAGAAAGATCTAGGCTAGTGATTGATCTAATAGCTGGGTGCTGTAACCTTGCCAACTGAAACACAAAGTGAACCCTTTAGGAATTAAGAGAAGAACAACTTTTGGCTCCAACTTTTGCTTCAGTCCCTGCAATTTCTTGGGACAGAGAGGGAGGAAGGTCAGTTCTGACCATCGTTTCTGCTTCTTAAATGATGTGGCCTGGCTGTGGCCATTGCCTCATTGAGAAACTAGTTTTGTCTTCAATTCATAGGAGAACCTGCATTAAAGAATGTTGAATGAAGCAACCTTGCTTCTCACAGGAGGGAAGTTATGGCAGGAAAAATTTTGCATCCACTAGATAACCAGAATGGCTGATGTTAAAATAGTAAAACAAAGGGGGGCATATATAGTATATGACTATTTTTTCTCAATTTCTTTAAAAGGTTATTAATTTTTGAAAGAAAAGCAGTATGTGATAGTGTTTTATAATATAATGTAGACTTAAGCCAAGCAACAAGAATGTCACCCAGTATTTGGATAAGAGAAATTCTATTAGTTCTTTCATTGTGTCTAAAGTGTTATTGATATTAACTCAAAATAACTTGTAATAAATAAAAGGAGGGGAAAAGATAAATTGGTTTGGAGGTCAAGGCCAAAGAGACATAGAAATGGGGTGATACTGATGGAATGGGACCTAGCGGCTCCTTTTTGCTGTCTGGGAGGAGTTTCTGCTTTATTACAGAAAGAATAATCATGCAGGGAAATTCAGTCAATGGAGCAGAAGTAAAATCTCTTTTCCCACTCACTCTAAATCTCAGCTTACCACAGCTGACCCACAGTCACCAAATAACTGAGCACAGGGGCAAGCCCAACCAACTCAGCCAACATTAGTCAACGGATAAGGCTTCAGACTCTTGACCTTACTTATTTATTTAGATTATTGTGGGGGAGGGCATGTGCCACAGTGCATTTGTGGGGATCAGAGGACAACTCCATGGGTTTCGTTCTCTCCACCCACCTTTCCATGATGTGGTAGTTTGAACGTAATTGGCCCTGTAATCTCACAGGGAATGGCTCTACTAGGAGGCGTGGCTTTATTAGAGTGGGTATGGCCTTGTTGAAGGAAGTGTGTCACTGTTTGAGGTTTCCTGTGCTCAGGACACCACCCACTGAGGCTGTCCACTTCCTTTGGCCTGCAGGATGTAGCACTCTCAGCTCCAGTGCCATGTCTTTGTGCACGCTGCCATGCTCCCAGTCATAAAGATAATGGACTGAACCTCTGAAACTGTAAGCAAGCCCCTCAATTAAATGTTTCCCTTATAAGAGTTGCTGTGGTCTTGGTGTCTTTTCACTGTAATAAAAACCCTAATTAAGACACACGAGTTCTGGGGATTAAAATCAGGTCACCAGGCTTGCATGGCACACACTCTTCACCCAGTGAGCCCATCTTACCTGCTCAGGCTTTTACTTCCTAAGCCACCATAACCACGGATTCAACTGCACAGCTTTGGACCCTGGGAGATGGTTCTTAGGATGGAAGCTGACCATTCTGTGGTCAGCTGCACCAACACTTTCTGAGTTACTTGTATCAAGAGTGTAATAGAGATATTTTGAATACTGATTTCTAGCTGGTATTAGTTCCTGAAGAAGTTACTTTAAAAAGAACTTCACGATATTTCATTTGTATATAGCACTCTACTTTGCTTTCATGCTCCCACCATACCCCATCTCATCCCCTCAAGTACCCCCCTCTGTCATGTCAGAGGCATGAGTGTGTGTGTGTGTGTGTGTGTGTGTGTGTGTGTGTGTGTGTGAGTGTGTGTGTGTGTGTGTTTTCTCCTATGAAAGAATGAACAATATTTTATATTTCTTCCCCCATCAGCCCCTCTCACTTCCCTATGCCCCCAGGCCCTGGCTTCCCTTTTATGGTCTCCCCTTCTATTCTCAGGTCAAATAGAAGTTAGCTGTTGATTCATCCTGCTCAAATATTCGTGAGAAAGGCTGGGTCCATGTTACTTAGATTTAGAAGCTCTGATTGTCTTAAAGCTTGTCATGTGACCATCTCCAATCTTCACACCATCACAACATGACATTCTTCTGTTCATTAAGTGGAAGGATAGGATTTCAATGTGACCACTCCTTGGAGAGCAGAAAATGTCTGAAATGATACTAATGAAGTGCTTGGTGACTTACACATTCTTAAAAATATCTCAATTATTCGTGTCCTCTGTGCCTTCCTTTAACCTTGTTCTGTAGACATCTACTTGGCACAGCTTGCAAAGGGATGTGTTTTCAGCAGCAAGGGAAGAACATGTTCACCTGTTAGAAAAAGCTGCCACCAGGGTCCCGGACACAGGCAGAGGTCCCTTCTCTCATCGCCATGTTATTTCTCTGAACAGACTGTAATCCCGTCAATTCTCCATGCTTACGGTCATGAATGCTTGGCATTACCATATCTGAACATTAACAAAAAAGGAATTTCATGGCTCCAGTTTTCACTTGAAGGCAAGGAAGGCATGAAGACCTCATCAGAAATATGGCGTGTCTCACGTCAGCGCATACATGCCTCTTCATGGAGGCTTTCCTTTGCTGCAGACAGGCACCTACCCACCCTCACAGCTCCTTGCCTGGTCCCTGCAGGTCACAAAGAGGTCACAATCCTCTCCACAGACAGTTGTTACAATATCAATAGTACAGGGCCAGAACTTAAGGCGCAGACTTTCTCTGCTGTCTAGCATCGGAGTAGGATCAAAAGGGACGGAGGCAGTGTTCATAAAAATAAAGTAGTTTTCTAGACCCCTCACATGGCTTTAAAATGAAATAAATGCATTTTCCCTTGAAAGCTTGTGACTGTGAGTTACAAATCCTGAGTGTTCAAAGAACTCTGTCACGTGGGAAAGTTCTTGAATTATTTCTGACTTACTGTAGGATTTGGGGCAAACTGCTCAGGTATTTTGTTACACCTTGCTTTTCCGTGTCTGTTTCCCATATAAATGATTTTGTTAACCACCCTTGAAAAAGAGTGAGAAAACCAGAGAGCTGGCTCAGTGTGTGAAGACCATTGCTACCAAGCTTGGCGACCTGCATTTGATCCTCAGGACCTCCACAGTGGAGAGAGAGAACCAGCTCTGGAAAGTTGTCCTCTGACCTATACAAATGAGCTGTAGTGAGTGAACACACACACACACACACACACACACACACACACACACACAGCATAAAGATTAAAGGTAGCTACTAGAAAGAGAATGAGTTAGATTCTAACACAGGCTAGACTATCAATTGAAGATGTTACTCTAAGTGAAATGAATTAGACACATAGGAAAAAACTACTTTATGAGCCTATCATTACATTCTAACTATTATATGAAGTAAGTAGGATATTAAAATTCATAGAGAAAATTGTGTGTCCTGGGAGATGCGAAGGGCGGGCCACAGAGAGTGAGACTGTTACCGTTTCGGTGGCTACAAAGCCGTCTAGGCTGATGAAAAAGTTCTAGGCATGGAGAAGGCGGTGGTTACATGACAATGGAAATTTACTTAGTGTCGTCCAACTTCATGCTGAAAATTATTAAAATGATAAGCTTCACAATATGTGTATTGTACTGTCATTTAAAACAGGCGTCTGGGGCTGGAGAGCTCACTCAGAAGCTTATGTCCAAGCCTGGAGCCATTTCTCCAACCCCTGGTTTGGGTTTTGTAGCTCCAGAGGCATTTTGTAAGAAAACCTTCTACTCTGTTCTCCCTAGTCCTTCTGAGATATATCTAAGCTTCTTTCCCACTGAGCTTTCCATGGTAGAAGACTACCACGCTTTCCTTGTTTATTCTCCCGTGTGTGAGGGGTAGTTTTAAAAGTCAGTCTGCAACAACCTAGAATTACGTGGTTTGGATGAAAAATGTCCCCTATACACCCAGGTATTTGTAGCATGAATCCTCACCAGTTCCTCAGCCGATCCTGTTTCCTCACACTGGAAGCCTCTGTGTCCTCATCTGAATGGCTCTCAGCTGAACTGCTGCTCAAAAGCCTAAAAGCTTAACCAGCCCTAGTTCCTGGTCCTCATGCCTTAAATACCTTTCTGCTTCCTGCCATCACTTCCTCGGATTAAAGGTGTGTGTCACCATGCCTGGCTGTTCCAGTGTGGATTTGAACTCGCAGAGATCCAGATAGATTTCTGCCTCTGGAATGCTAGGATTAAAGGCGTGTGTGCCACCATTCTCTGGCCTCTGTATCTAGTGGCTGTTTGGTTCTCTGACCCCAGATAAGTTTATTAGGGTGCACAATATTTTGGGGAACACAATATCACCATAAGTATTTGAACAGTTGGTACCCAGTTGATGGTGCCGTTTGAGAGGTGGTGCAGCCTGCTGGAAGAAGTACATCCCTGGGGGAGGGCTTTGAGAGTTTATATCCTCTACCCACTTCCAGTTTGCTCTTTTTGCTTCCTGGTCATGTTTGTGAACTCTCTGCTCCAGCCACCTACTGCCACACCTACCCTGCCATTATGGACCCCTGTTCTGGAATAGTAAGCCATAATAAACTCTTTCATAACCTTTGGTTACGGTGCTTAATCACAGCTCATTGTGGGCAGCACCATTTCCTGGGCAGGGTCTTGAAGTGTACAGGGTTGGAGAAAGCTAAGTGAGCAGCCAATAGGCGGCATGGTTGCCTTGGTCTCTCTCTGCTCTTTATTGTGGCTGTGGTGTGACCAGCTGCTTGAGTTCCTGCCTTGACTTCTCGGTGATGGGCTGTAACCTGGAATTGTAAGCTGGATAAACCCTTTCCCTCCTAAGGTTTTTTTGTGTGGGGGGGGGGGGGGGGGTGGTGGTCAGAGTGTTTTGTCATAGCAACAGACATAGACATGGAGCCAGAACAGTCCATGACATCATTTAGGTTTTTTTTTAATTAATATTATGTGTTTTAATTTTATACATCAGCCATGGGTTCCCCTGTCCTCCCCACTCCCACCCTCACCCCTACCTTCCCCCCAGCCCCTCCCCTCCATTCCCATGTCCTCCAGGACCAAGACACCCCTGGGGATTCATTTAAACCTGGTGGATTCAGTACAGGCAGGTCCTGTCCCCTCCTTCCAGACTGAGCATGTGTCCCTGTGTAAGCCCAAGGTTTCAAACAGCCAGCTCATGCACTAAGGATAGGTCCAGGTCCCACAGACTGGGTGCCTCCCAAACAGATCAAGCTATTCAATTGTCTCACTTATCCAGAGGGCCTGATCAAGCTGGGGGCTCCACAACCGTTGGTTCATAATTCATGTGCTTCCATTCCATTGGCTATTTGTCCCTGTGCTTTTTGCAACTGGAGGCTGTCATGCATAAGGCTGCCAAGAGCATTCACACATAAGAGATTTCCTGGACATGTAATTTCATTTCTCTTGAGTAAACATCTAAGAGTGGACTTGTTATGTTACGTGTAAAGCATATATCCAAGTTGATATGATGTTCTCAAATGGTTCTCCGAAGTATTTGTACTCCTAGTACATGAGAGTTTCCAATCACACTCCATCAGGACTTCCCAACTGGGACTGGCTTTTATCACACTTCCTCGGAAACTAATGATGCTCACAGACTTTCATGGTTTTCGGCTGACAATTGTTTGCGGGGCTCAAAATTCTGTCAGATTAAATATTTTGACCAATTTATTGATCAATTTATTGTTGTTGAGTCGTATCATTTATAGTTATTTTGGGTTTTTTGTTTTGTTATATATGTGGTATGAATATCTCCTCCTAATATTGAGTGTGTCTTTTCTGAGTTTTCTTTTGTATAGCTGTCTTTTGTTGTTATTGTTGTTGAGACAGGGTCTCACTGTGTAGCCCTGGCTAACCTGGAACTCACCATGTAGACCAGATTGGTTTCAAACACACAGATTTGCCTGTCTCTGCCTCCCATGTGCTGGGATTAAAGGTGTGAGTCACAATACCCAGCTTTAAGTTTCTCTCTCTCAGTCTCTCTCTCTGTCTCTCTCTCAGTCTCTCTCTCTCTCAGTCTCTCTCTCTCTCTCTCTCTCTCTCTCTCTCTCTCTCTCGCGCGCGCGCGCGCACGGGTTCTCAAATTATTTTATATGTATGAGTGTTTTGCCTGCATATATGTCTGTGCACCACATGTGTGTTTGGTATTGGAGGCCAGAAGAGGACATCAGATCCCCTAGAACTGGAGTTACAGGTGGTTGAGAGCCACCATGTGGGTGCTGGAAATAAATCAGAGTCCTCCGCAAGAGCAGCCAGTGCCCTTGACTGCTGAGCCATCTCTCTAGCACCCACAATATCAGTGAATGAGTGACTTTTTTGTTTTGTTTTTTAATTCAGAGTAAATCCAGTTTGCTAATAATTTTCTGCATTGTTAGCGCTCTGGTATCATGTTGAAGACCTATTTGTGGGCCAAGGGTGTTGGAATAGTTGTGACAGGCTTTGGGATTGGCCCCAGTACACACACACACATACACACACACACACACACACACACACACACACACACACGAGTCAGCTCTTAGTAACTTCAGACTCTAAAGCTGTGGACTTAACCAACTGAACACTAAAAAATTAAAACAACAACAACAAAAGCAAAAGTACATTTGCTTTGGATGTATTCCCTAAGCTGTGCAATTTAATACTGTTCCCATAGCTTTTCTATGTTTGCTACGTTAATACTGTAAGTAAGCTGGGGTGATGTGGCATTCAAGGAGGATGTGTGGGTCCTATGCAAATGCTATGTCATATCAGGGTGTGGGGAACCCTGCAGCCAGCACCCCCCCCCCCATACTGAGGCCAACTGTGTGCATTAGACTCGAGTTCTCTGGTAACTGTCCTCACCACGATGTCACTGCCTTGTCTTGGTTACAGTTGTTTGATTTCCAGTCTTGAAATCAGTATCAAAAACTCTCTCAGTGGTTCCACTTGCTCACAACTGTTTTGGTGGGGGAGGAGGTTGTTTTGTTTTATTTTTGATTTTTCACTTTCATATAAATTTTAGGATCAGCTCTTCAGTTCCACTTTACAAAGCAGCTCTGGTTTTCATCTGGATTGCTGTGAATCTGTGGGTTGTGTGCAGTAGACATTTGAGTAATACAGAAATCTCTAACACATGAATGTCTGGTTCTTTAATTTCTGTGTGGTTGTTGTCATTGTTGTTAATTGTTTGTGTTTTCCTAAATCACGGTACTGATACTGAGCCCACTTTGATAACGTTATCTTCATGTAGTTAATATTATTTTACACTCTTTTTGTGTTTTTTTGTTTGTTTGTTTTTGTTTTTTTTGAGACAGGGTCTCTCTACAGAGCCCTGGCTGTCCTGGAACTCACTCTGTAGACCAGGCTGGCTTTGAACTCACAGACATCCACCTGCCTCTGCCTCCCATGTGTTGGGATTAAAGGCGTGTGCCACAACACCCAACCCAAACTTTAATTTTTAAAATAGGTATTTATTCTAATTGTTGGTGTGTGTGATGTGAGTGCTGGTGTGTGTGATGTGATTATTAGTGTGTGTGATGTGTATGTGAGCACTTGTCATGGTGCCTATGTGGAGGTCAAAGGGGAGCCTTATGGAGTCGGTTCTCTCCTTCCATCTTTCTGTACGTTCTGGGACAGAACTCAGGGTGTTAGGCTTGGCAGCAAACTGCTGACTCATCTCTAGTCCTGTCCCACATTTCCGTGAATTATATTTTTATAAATTTAGTTCTGTGAGTGTTCTCTGCTGTAAGAATGGTAGTTTCGTATGTTGGCCCTGAACCCTACTCAGAATTTTCTTAAATTTGCTTTTTTTTTTTAAATTGGTGAATTTCTCAAGAATTTCTCTGTGTATGATGACATGTCTGTGGAAGGGTTTCACTTCATTTTAAGTTATGCCTTTTCCTGGTTTTCTTGCACTTGCTACAACCTGAATGGTGTTGAAGCAAAGCATGAGAACAGATCGCCTGGGCCCCACATGAAGTACTTCTCTGGCAAAAGACGTCTTAGGGCTGTTACCACAGGCAGGCAGGAGATGCTGCCTCATCCTGGTTTTCTCGGAGTGATTTTTCACGAGTGTGTGTTGAATTTGCTCTTCAGTCTCGTGTTTTGTTTCCCTTGTATCTTGATTGTTCTTTGCACCTGCTCATTTTTTCCTTCTTTTGTCCCATTTTGGATACATTTTTAGCATAACATTTTACCTCAATCATTAATTTATTACTCATATCTCTTGTTATTAGTTGTCTTGGTCTTTATAACATGGGTTTTAGTATCTAACACTGCTTTGTACAAGTATAAGTAATATCGTATTTCATGTAGAATATGAAAACCATTACCACTGTGGTGCTTTCCATGTGACCTAGTCCATCTGGAACTTTCCTCATCCTGAAGAAATTCTTTTGATATTTCTGGGAACACAGGCTGTATGCTGGCAACCAATTTTTTCAACCTTTGCTTGTCTAAGATGTTTTATTTTTGTCTTGATTTTTTTAAGGCAGTAAATCCAGGATAAGATAAAATAGAGTAATTTTCACTATAGGACAGAATCTAGAATGGTCTGGGTAATCCAGCCGAGAGTAGAATATCAAAGTCATCCTCTGTTGTAGCGTCTGGATCTGTCTGTCCCTTTAGGACCAATGGTGTTTGTTTTAGGAAATCAGGTACACTCAAACTTGTGGAATATGTATTTATAATGACTTCTTCTTGGTAGATTGTGTATGTCATATAGTGACCTCCTTTATCTCTTTTGACTAATTTTATAATGTAACATATTTTTCAGATTTAAATTGCCTCCTCAGTGCTGTGATTAAAGGCATGCGCCACCACAGCCTGACTACTCCAAATCCACATTTAGAGTTATTATTAAGAGGTTTTTGTTGTTGTTGTTGTTGTTCTGATTTCTCCTTTTTAAAAAAAAAAAAAAATTGGTTTTTAAATTCAAAAGAATGGGAAAGCTTCCCTTTTCCCTATGGCATATTATCAGGATATACAGATAATTTATTATCCCAACCTGGATTTTTCTGAGAGTAAGACAGGGTAATTCTCATAAACATCTAGGTGCAAAAAGCAAAAACTAGAAGTCTCAGAGCAAACAGAGCATATGGCCAAACCTTCTGTGAAGGCTGTTTCTGTTGTTTGTACCTTGGCCCCTGAGATTCTAAATGAAGATATGATAACATTGAGTTAAGGCATAGTGAGACTCTGCCCTTCTCCAAGAAATAAAGGGCTGGGGTTACACTACAGTTCAATGCCTGGTGGCCTAGCATATGCGAGGTCCTGGACTCTATCTTTATCACCAAAAACAAAACAAAACAAAATCAGCAACAAACAAACACATACACACTGCTTTTAGGAAGATCTAAGTTTCCCTCTTTGGAGCATCCTTTCTACAGTATAGACCTTTGGTAAATATTTATTGATTTTGGGAAGTAGGGACCAGCTGGTATATTGGAAGAGGGATGAGTAACCAGGGTTCTGGGTGCTCATCCTTCTACTAAGGGGCTGTAAGACTTGAGACAAGTTATACAAACTACCTGAAACTCTGTTAACTATTTCTGTAAAACTAGAATAGTGGAGTTATTGGGAGAAATTAAATAATACCATATACTTAAACATCTTAGAAAAATATAAAATGCTAAAGAAACATGGCAGACTGTCCATTATTGGTTTTAGGATTATTTTTCCCAAACTCTTAACACCATGTATCGATTACCATGGTCCCCTTAAAGTATTTGGTGATGTGGTCAGGCCCATTTTCTTCTCCATCATTAATGTGGAAGCAATTTTTGCCCTGGGCATCACTTTTGGGCACAGAGTACTCGTGAATCTGTTGCCTTGTGTCCCATGCTTGGATTGGATACATCTACACTCATGCTGAGGGGGGTTGGCATTGCATCCTTGGGACTGGTTGTTACCTGTTCATTCTGCAGAAAACAACCCTCCCAAAGATCCTGCATCTTTGGAGAAAGACCACCAAGTCTGGGGTTTTTATTGTCCCTTGATGGGCTATGAGGTCCTCAGTGGTACCACTTGTTATTTTTCTGACCAGCAAGAAGTGGCCATTATGAAACTGAGCTGTGTATACAGGACAACTGTATTCTCTGGCCTGAGAACATGAGCTGTTTTCAACACATTCTCTCGGTGGAGATGAGCCTTCTGTTCTTCCTCTTCTAGGCATCACCTCACCATTGCTAATTTTGCTTTCTCTGATGGTTTGCAGCATTATTGCATTCAAGGGCTTCAAATCTCTCATTCAAAGTTTCCCACTTGCTATAGAAGAATTTTGCCAAACTCCATCTCAAAGCCATTGGTTGAGCCTTCTCCCGCTTCCCTGTGCAGATGGATGGCACTTAGGCAGAAATGTCCCTTCCCACCTACACGTGGCCTCTTCCTGACCCTCTTCAAGGCATAGTTTAAATGCCATCCCCTTTACTGCAAGGCTCTCTCCCTTTCTGAACTCTTATTTTCTGTTTGTGCCCAGTGAGCTGGGACTCCTCCCATAGGGTCTGTGTGTTCCCACAATTTCATGAAAGCTGAGCTTCCAATAAATATCTGCAGCCACATGAACGAATGGAATGCACTCTAAAGGACCTTCGGGGGAGTAGTCCATCGGAATCCATATTTAAAAGAGAAAAGTTCCCCCTTCTTTGCAAATGGCTGTTCCTGGTTCCCTGCCTGCCTGCCCCTTCACTCTGCAGCCCATGCTTACTCCTGCTTTTTTGCTTTTTCCACATTAAATTTACACAGCACATGAAGCTTGTTGGAAGTTTGTTCCTGTTCTCATCTTCCTTTACAACGTCCGTGATCATGTGAGCTGCCTTTGAGAGCGAGATCACGTTCTAAATCTCATGATTAACCTTTCACACTGTAAGAGGGCTGGCTCAGAGCTCCTTGCCCCCCTGTGCTGGGGACGAATTTCTCCCTTCATCTCTGCTGCTTCTGTACTTTGCAAGCTGCTGCTAGCTGCAGAGGTCCTGATGGGAAACATTCTCATCTCAAATGAACACATCCAAGGCACAAAACCAATCAAATGTGTAAACACCATGAACACCCTCTGCAAATCTGCCACTTAGGCTCCTGGAGGTGTTACAATGTTTTAATTATTCTGATATTATGAAAACAGGATCTTAGGAGATAAGGTTTACACTGAAATATACTAAAAACACAAATTACACTTATTCATGCTGAGGAAAAGATTCTCAAATAGCAAACCTTTAAAAAGAAAGACTTTAAATCAGAATATTCAATTGGAAGTCATTTGTGAGTTTTGGTGGGCTAAATTTGTGGAAGTTGTAATTTGCTTGTACAAGTGGTAGGTGTACACTTTTAAATCTTTACAGAAAACATTCATAGGAAATAACCAGTGTCGAGATTAGAAGTAAACATGTTTCCTATTTTGCAGTCACCATTTTAAGTATAGTTACAATAACTCCCGATTACATGTCATTTCCTGGCTACCAAATTAAAACAAGCATGAATAACCAATCCGTATTGAAACCCAGGAAAGGCGTTTGTTTATACTAATTGGTTATAGACAGCGTCATAGGCATGAAATGAATGCAAGCTGGATTTGAAAACCCCAAATAGTATTAAACTGGAAGTTGAATGTATTATTGGTTAAACGATATTTCGTTGAAAGACACTACAGAGTTGGAGCTGTGCATGGCAAAGCTCTCTCGTCATTATTTTTCACTCTCCTAAAGTGACCCGTTAATGAAACGCGCCCGCACCCTGCGTTAGGATCCGTTTCATTAATGCCCAGGACTTTTGTTCTGCGCTTTACATTGGAAACAGATTTAAGTATTAAGCGCCTCTAAGGTCTGCAGCCTGGGAGCCTTTCCGAATTTGTAACAGGGACCAGAACAGACCGCATTACACTCTCCAAATGGTGCGGCTTTGCATTTGAATGTCCGAATTATCCCGGTTTCTTAGAGACGAGCACTACACCAACATCTTAAATCCTCAAAATACTGTCCGCTTCGCTGAATGCTTGCGATCTAAGCATATGTGTAATTATTCTGTAATTCTCCCCAAAATGTGATTCCTTGGAAATGCAGACTAGGACTCCCCTATTGTAAACTATTTCTTTGTGGCCATGCCTTTAAATATGGTAACAAGCAAGTGTGTGTGTCTGGGCTTACCGCCTTGATAACGATGGTTTCTTCCCAAGCTCTCCTCGGGACACCCATGGGGGAAATTTGCCCTGCATTTGTTTAAGGGTGGAGACCCCATCACAAAAAGACCATTTAAAAATAGTGTGCATTACAAGGAGGGACCTGTCTTCTGTCACTCACAATAGCCTTAGAAATAGTTTTAGGTAGGAAGCTAGAACCGGTAAGTGTCCCCAGAGCTAGCCATGGTCGCTGTGGGGTGCAGAGAGATTCTGGAGCAGCATAGGATCCTATGCCTCTGCGAACAGCTTCAGATGCGCTCAACTGTGGACAATTAAAACATACACTTAAAAAATTGACAGCTGGAAAGAGAGGCAGTGGGGAGGGGAAGGGAGTAGTGTGGAAGAGGGCTCAGGGCACTTTATAAGCTCAGTTCTGAAGTTAACATTTTGCAGGATCTTTGAGGAGAGTCCCCAGTGAGGACTTTCCCAGGGAATAGTTTTGGCAAGCAGGGATGTCAAATTGTGAGATCCTGAGCATGCACGTCTTTTGCAAATTGGTAATGCACCGTTCAAATCTCACTGGCTGTGGTGGCCGCAATCCTCATTAACTTTCCTTTGGCCACAAAAAGGAATGGGCCTTTGGTTGATGAATGATCAGTGGGTAGGGGAGAGAGGAAAGTCAGCTTGCAGGGTCATAGTTAGGCTGTGAATAATTGATAATCACCCGAAACAGGTGCTTGCATTGAGAAATCCCTCCTTGCGGTATAATTTTGCAAATCACTTGACTTTCTTGGCTCATACAGCTCCCCCACAGCACCGTGTTGGACCATAAAGCTAAGGATGATTTCAGCATTCCATGAGCTTGGAGGGTACTGATTGATCTCTTTTCTTATTTTTTTCATGGTTAAGCGGATTTGGGGGGTAGAATATTGAGAAAGAGTTAAAAAAAATAATTTCTATCAAGTAGCATAAGTTAGCCATGAGCTTGCTTCATAGCCCAGGATGACCTTGAACTCCTGATCCTGCCTCTACCTCCCGAGTGCTAGGATTACAGATGCCTGCCACCATGTGGTACTGGAGCCCTGAGTTTCATGCATGTTAGGTAAACACCTTACCAGCTGAGCCACAAAGCCCAGCCCATATCTCAGTTGCTTCAGAAGCGTATAGGCTGTGAGTGAAGAAATTAGGGTGCTGGCAGAGGTGAATGCAGCAAGCAGATATTGGGGAGAGAAGTCCCTGGAATACCGGAGACCCTTTCTCTGGGCTGCCCACTCCTCGTGACTTTAGAAAGCATCTGTTTTGAGTTGGAGGGTGGTGTTAGAAATGAGAAAGAATGAAAGAAAGAACCTCAAGGACCCAGAAATCACTCTGTTGCTTTGAGATCCAAACCCCGTTCCACAGAGAGACCGCTATGTATGAATAGAGAGCGCCTGCATTCTCTGTGTCTGCCTGTGTCATTTTTAAAGTCCTGTACTGTATCATTTAGCCGCTTATTTGGCAATCTAAAGCAGGTCAGGGGAGACTTAATAGGGCGTTGGAGGAATTGAAACATATGTCTGTAGATCTGCTCATTAATTTCATTATTGAGAGCCCCTCGGTGCTCAGGCAGGCGCTGTTTACTCTTACATTGCAAACACTTGTACCAAACATAGGTGTCTGCGTGCCCTCATAGACCAGATTAGAAGTAACAGCAGATGGGCAGCAAATGAAGGGAAGGTCTTAAGACACTGGGAACAGCAAGACATGATAGCTGACAGCTTGATTGTGAGGGAGAGACAGAAAATCCATACAGAGCAGGCATAAAATGATAAAGGCTTAAATCTGGACCAGCTCACAGGGCAATCTATCAACCCCAAGTCTCAGAATAGAAACTGATTGGCACAGTTATGACCCAGCCATTAAGAAATGATTAAGAGTTGTTACATGTGCTGGACTCTGAAAAGATACATTTAGAATGATTTCCATTGAAATAGATCAAAATTAAGATTGACATCTTTGTGTAAAAAACAAAACAAAACAAACAAAAAGTAGGCAAGTAAAACCTGAGCCCTCATTGCTGGGAAATTTGAATATGGGTGGAGTTTTTTTTTTTTTTTTTTTTTTTTTTTCCCTTCCTCACAATGTTAAGTCAGTTTCTTGTTTTTGGGCATACAACCAATGCTTTGACTTTTAAATTTTACCACTAAGTTTTTTTTTCTACAGTGAGAAAGATGGTCTAGTGCAAAGAGCAACACTAAATGTGCAGAGGGTTTAGTGGTCCCTGCCCTGTATGTGAGATGCAGAGGCTTTAGTGGTCCCTGCCCTGTATATGAGATGCAGAGGCTTTAGTGGTCCCTGCCCTGTATGTGAGATGCAGAGGGGTTTGACGGTCCCTGTCCTGTATGTGAGATGCAGAGGGTTTAGTGGTCCCTGTCCTGTATGTGAGATGCAGAGGGGTTTGATGGTCCCTGTCCTGTATGTGAGATGCAGAGGGTTTAGTGGTCCCTGTCCTGTATATGAGATGCAGAGGGTTTGATGGTCCCTCCCTGTGTCTGAGATGCAAAGGGATGCAGCAGCCTCTGGAGTTCAGTTTTCTCATCTGCCTGTTGGGTTCTCCAACTCCATGCATTTCTACAGACAATTTTCTTCCTTGCCTTCCCCCATCTCTCTTTCCATGTCTTGGCATGGGTGTTCTGTATATGTAGGAGTGAGCAGCTCACTTATGTGTGTGTAGGTCAGAGGCCGACTTCAGGTGGCTTCCTCTCTCGCTACCCATAACCTAGCTTTTTGAGACAAAGCCCTTCACTGAACCCAAAGCTTGCCATTTCAGCTAAGCTGGCATGCCCATAAGTCCCCTCCCCAGCCTCCAGGATCCTCCTGTCTCCAACACTAGCACTGAAGTTACAAGTGTTTGCTACTGTGCCCTGCTGTTTAGTGGGTGCTGGGGGAGCCAAACTCAGGTCCTCATATTGGTTTAACACTTTACCGGCTGAGTCACCTCTCCAGGCCAGGATTTTGTTTTAAATAGTAGCTCAGTAGATTGTAGGTGATCACCTTTATGTTTGATACAGAGCTGACCACATGTGTCCCTCTACCTTACAGGGACTGGAGAGGCTAGCACCAACTTTTCTGTCACCGGTATATTTTTGAGGAATTTAAAAGTGGCTTGAAAAGGATGTAGAGCCCAGAATGCTGTGGACTTTCATCTCCTAGTGGTGAGACAATGAGAAATTTAAATGTATGTCTTTATGTTTTTCTTGTGTATCTAGGATGACTAAAGATTTAATTTTTCTTTTAAACTGATGTGTCTACATATGCATGCATGAGTTTGTGTGCACCACATGCAGGCAGGTACCTTCAGAGGTCAAAATAGGGTGCCAGATCCCCATGAACTAGAATTATAGGCAGTTGTGAGCTGCCTGATGTGGGTACTGGGAACAGAACCTGGGTCCTCTGCAAGAGCAGCAAGGGCTGAACTGTTCACATCTCCAATCTGTCTAAGAGAAAGCTATTTTTATGACATAAGAACAAAACTTAGACTTGAACTCTTTCAAACTCCCAGTGGAGCCCACTTGAAAAGAAGCTGAGCATATCCTACCGTGACTTGGAGGAGACCTCTATAGTTCTTCCCTCTTACACACTGACCCTCACAAAATCAATGTCAGTTTCCTTCCAACTTAGGGGTCAGATTAGCTTCTAGTAAGCTAGAGATAGGTGGTGTTAAAGGGGAAATCTCCAAGCAAGCAACGTCTTACAACTCCAAACTCTCCTGATCCCCCATCTTCTCGGTTGGTATGGTGGAGCACCCTCCTTGCTGGGACCATCTCACATGACTTGCCAAATGCTGACAGAGCAGGAAGGAGCATTTTGTGGCTGAGCATCTCTGGCCCCTTTTTGCAGTATCAGCTCTCTGAACAATTCAGAGAATACTTGCCAAAAAAAATCTTAGGTATGTGAGATATGAGGAAGCTATGAAGGGTAAAGACCCCAGCACACTGGCTCCTGGGCACAGGCAGAAATGTGGGAACAAGTTGATTGTGGCCAAGGAAAGGGGGCCTTGCCAATGCAGCCCCAATTTGGCAACAGCTTGTGGGGAGTAAATCCTCTCACTGAAGGTTTTGCCTGATCTGAATAAATTCAATTTCAAAATCTGCCCTTGATCTAAGCCCCTTAAGCTTCCGTGAAGGACTAAGGACCTTCAGATTCAATGCCAATAACAAAAGATAGGAAAAATCCGCCTTTCCCTATAGTTCACTGCTGCGTTCTTTACCCTAACTGCCTGTGAAAAATGATTTCTTTTAATCAAGTTGTCTTTGGCAAATCCCTTACCCTTATTTTGAAGGTGACATTCGACATTTCCTTTTTGGATGTTCAACACATTTGTAGAGGTGACTCTGGGAAATGGGCAGGAAACCCCAGGTACATTCCCTAGTGTTGTGACCAGCAAGTGGATTGTGGGGAAGTAATCCTAACCATGGTGTTTGCAAATGGGTTTTAGAAGTGCTTTCCCAGGCATGGGAGACGGATGGCACCATTGGCAAAGTGCTTTCTGTACAAGTGTAAGAAGCTGAATTTGACCCTCACCTCCAGCACACATGTGAAAAATAACAGTACTGAGGAGGCAGAGACAGGAGGGTCCCCAGGGCTCGCTGGCCAGCCAGCCTACCCTAATAAGTGAGCCATACCACACAGTGAGAGACTTTGTCTTGATAAACAAGATGAGGTGAATGGCTTGATGACTCAGTGGATAAAGGTGCTGGTCACCAACACTTTATGGAGACCAAAACCTTACACATTGCTGATGATTACGGCTGGGAAGAGAGTGAACTTGCTGCATCAGGATCTTCACTTAGGGCTAGAGAGGTGGCTCAGTGATTAAAAGCACTGACTGTTCTTGCAGAGGACTTATGTTTGGTACCTAACACCCACTTGGTGACTCAACTATCTAACTCCAGGGGATCTGATGCCCTCTTCTGCCCTCCACAGGTACTGCACACAGGTAGTCTATCTATATGCAGGCAATAGATACACAAAAAACAAAATCTTAAGAAAAAATTCCCTCAATGAGCATTGGTGGTGCACAGCTTTAATCTCAGCACTTGGAAGGCAGAGGCAGTTGAATCTCTGAGTTCTGAGTTTAAGATCAGCCTGGTCTACAGAGAGATTTCTAGGACAGCCAGGGCTACACAGAGAAGCCTTGTCTTGAAAAACAAAACAACAAACAATCAACAACAGAGAAAAAAAATAAAAAGAAAAGTCAAATCCCTCATTAATTTTCAGGGCTGCTATGATTAACAGCCTGGAACCTGATGGCTTCAGGTAACATTCTCTGGTGCTGTTGGGATTATGAAAGTGGAAAGAGTCGCAGAGCCAAAATCTAAGCATCCACAAGGTTGTGAATCCCCAGAAAGCCAGAGAAAAGTGGTGAGCAAGGCCCAGAGGTGTGATGAGTGTGACAAGTTTTGGAAAAGCAAGCCAATACAGGTTAGAGCAGGTGGCAGGTGACTGTGGTCTGAGCGCTGCATGATCTCGCATCCAAACCATGAGAAGAATCCTCATCTCTATTCTGAAGGTGGTAGGGAGCCCCAGAGGGTTTGAGAGCTGCAGACTGCTGTGTCAGCTTGCATTACTATCATCAGAAGCCCACCTCTGTGGCTAGGGCTGATGGGGCAACAAGACAAGCAGCAAAGGCTGTTCGTCTGAATCCCTGTCCCAGTAGATTCCAGTGGTACCATTTCCCTCGCCACCTGTGGAGCCTGAAAGTGTCTGCAGAATTACTGAATGGCTACTGTCTCCATGAGGAGCACTGGCATGGAATGGTTAGCCCTGGGATCTGGGGACATCAGAAGTTGACCTGTACAGTGTCCTGATGGCTTAGGTGTGTTCTTCACTATTTGCATTACCCTGCTGGAGACTGGGTATGGCTTGCCTCTGGCCATACACAGCTATCTTTAGCCTTTTTTTTTTTTTTTTTTTAAATTGTAAGCTCCTCCTGGAGGAAGAATCATTTCCAGGAACTGAGTGCTTCAACTGATGGGAAACTAGATAATCACGAGTCTTGGAACCACGAGTAATGGGCTCCTGAGCATGCTTTCCTGATGACCCCTTGGTGCAGGACTCTGACTGGCTTCTGAACAGGGAGCCAAACCTGGCCCAGAAGAGGACTGTTTGATGAGCACAGTGCTTTCATGATTTAGAACCTCTGGGCAATGGCGTTATGCTGATTAGTACTCATCAACTTGACTCAAGCTAGAGTCACCTGAGCAGAAGGAACCCCCATTGAGGAATACCTCCATCAGACTGGCCTGCGGGCATGGCTTCTGGACACTTTTCTTGATTTATGCTTGATGTGAGAGGGCTCAGATCTCTGATAAATTCAATTTTATCTATCCCTTGAGCAAATAAGGGGCATCAGGTTGGGGCTTAGCTTGACTATACCAATTAAATAAGTACAACGTCAGCTTCCCAATGGGAAAGCACTGTCAGGGCAGATAATTGTGGGGTTAAAATTGTGGCGTGTGCCACCACAGCCCCGGCTTTCTACATCCTAAGTACATTAAAATTTAGAATATGGAGACAAGTAAAAATGCAGCTCTCAATCATTGTGAATAAATACTTCAGCAAGTCAATCTTCTTTCCTTGATGGAGGTATCGTTAAGCAATATATTTCACCATAAATTTACAGTAATATTTACTCACATATATAGAGTCAGGATCTCAGGTAGCATGGAGCCCAAGTTGGCCTCGAATTTTCCACATAGCTGAGAGTAACTTTGAACACCAGTTCTTTCTGCTTCTATCACCTGAATTGGGATTTCAGGTAATCCCCACCCTTTATGTGGTGCTGGGAATTAGACCCAGAGCTTCATGCATTCTAGACAAGCCTCTAGCAGCTAAACCATGCCCCAAGTCCCTACAATAATAGTTCAATATAAGTCTCATCTTTATTAATTAGTATAAGCATTTTCAAAGTCACAAAATATTTTTCTAAAAACTTTTGAAGGGTTATGTGGTGTTTCAGCTGTGATTGTATAATGATTCACTTGTGGCTATTAGATTGGCTTTAGTAAAAGCTTTATTCATTTATTTATTTATCTATTTATCTATTTATCTATCTATCTATTTATTTATTTATTTATAGTTATGGTTTTTCTGTGTTGCCCCGACTGTACTGGAAGTCAGAGATCTGCCTGCCTCTGCCTCCCAAGTGCTGGGATTAAAGGCATACCCCACCTCTGCCCAGCTAGTAAGAGCTGTTATAAAAACAGTGTTTGGATGACCATCTGAGTGTAGAAGATGGTCTATAGATTTGATATCTTTTTAGGAGTACAGTTATTGTGCCCAAAGTTACAAATACTTTTAAAGCTTTTTGATATCATGTGTGTTGTTCCCTTGCTTTTGCTCTGTAGGAGTCTGAAATCTGAGTGTTGGTGTTGGATGTGCATTTTATTTACCGTAGTGAGATGGAGGCCATCATCATGAGCAGCACTCACAGTTAAATAGTGATGTCTTCCTGAAGGGTCACAGTTAGGGCTTTGACAATCCCTTTTGTTCTCCACCATGTGTTCTTTCCATCTTGGTGGGGGGTGGGGGAAGAAGAGCCAAAAGCTCCACAAGGGGAAATGACTGGCATGTTCCAACCCACCAGAAACTTCTTACACCCTTTGGTCATTGCCAAGAGACAACCTGAGGATGAGGAAAGGAAGTGGGGGGGGGGGTGAAAATAACCACCTAAGACCATCAATACAATCTCACAGGATAGTGTGGGGCATTTTGTTGGTAAAACTATAAAAATACTACTGCAAGTTGGGGTTAAGTTTGGATTCTTGGCGAGTTTCTCAAACAGCTTTTAGGAATTAGGAATTCTCATTTCAATAGCTAGGTCAGTGTGTGCTCTCCAGGGTTCCAACCCTGTGGTGGGATGTCCAAACCTGAAGATGACCTTTTTGGGTGCATGGAACTGGTTTTAGATGTCCAGAGGTTGTCAAAGTCAGAAGGGATTTTAGAACTCACGTTCTGTAAGTGCCTTATCCATCCAAACTAAGTTCCAGCTATGAGTCAGGGTCACACAGAGAGTGTCAAGATCAGGGCAGAGGCCAGACCTGAGTAATGGAGTGCAGATCTGCCCAGGACACAGAGAAGGTGCCAGTTAGAAGGAAGAAAGTGATTATGTTCTAGAATGAGGGAGGTCTTACCTCATTTAGTTTAACTGACATTTTATCTTCTACCCCCAAATAGTCCCAGTTTTCAAACGACACAGACAAGCATCTAGGCACATGGCTCACACTTGCCCTGTAGTATTTTAAATTACATTTTGCTTTTTTTCTTGCTTACCTTTGGCTAAGTCACTTATTTACTGGAACCTCCTAAGTCACACAAGATAAAGCAGGGCCCTCCAGTGGGAGGTGCCTTAATAAAGAACAAATGAACCAGGGATAGCAGAACCCAACTGCTCCTCAAGATCAGAACTGCTAATTTACAATCTTTCAAACACTTTTTTAAACTACAGATTTCCACGAGCCCTACCCAGAGATTCCTACTTAGATCTGATTAACTTAATGACTGCCTCCCAAGCATCCTTGAAGTGAAAGTATGCAAATATTTTAAATTTTACTTGAATCCCTGAAAACAAAATTATCATGAGCTCTCAAGAATTTTTGAGACACCATGTATAGAATATTCTTTTTTTTTTTAAGCATCAAAGCCTAGCTATCAATCTTTAAAAATTAATCCTCAGGGTAAACTTGAAAATGTCTCTTCAGCAGGGGCCTCATACTTAGAAGTGTCTGCCGAAACATTAAGTAAAGAAAAAAGTTAACAGTGAACAAGTGGATTTTCTGTTGTGTAAATGTTTATACAGATGTTGTAAGTGAGACTTTTAAAAACCCCTTGGGTTGCTGACAGGGTACAGCTTTGCATATGCGTGTTAACAGGAGGGCGTGCTGTGTGTCGGATGAATGGGGACGTGGGTCTCAATGACTTTCAGATTAGCGGGAACAGATGGAAGGGTCACACTTGAACAACTCAGCACAGCAGCATAAAGGCATCGCTGGAGTGGAGTTCATTGCCTTGGACAGATACTGTCAATCACCCCAGGCTTGCTCTCAGTTGACTAGCAGCCTGGACCTTGAAAGACTGGAAGACCTGGGGGGTGCAGGGGAGACGAATTTAAAAAGGAGTATTTTGAGGCAAGAACCGGAGTTCATATTGTTTGTTTCAGCTCTGAATTTCAACCCAGACTAGTCAGGCTCCTATGAACAAGGCACAGAGTACAAAACACAAAAAAATCATCATCATTATCATCATCACCATCGTAATAGTATATGACTTTTACTAAAAATAATTTTGCAAAAATTTAGACACGTGCCTTCTGGGGTTCCAATAGCCACACTCACTTAGAGAACTGCAAGATTCCAGAGTGGAATAACATGAAGGTTGCTCCGTTGACAGAGGTGAAAATCTCGTCTAAGTGCCAGGCACTGCACATCTCACTCCTCCCTGGTCGGTCTCTTTTGCATGTGGCCCCAAAAGACAACACTTGGCCTCCTTTCCTTTTGTTGTGAGCTGCTTTTCAGGACCCAGGGTTCCAGCCTTCCAAGTTAGGTGAGGCTCAGGAGTCTTTCTTTCTTATTTCCTGGAGGCCACTAGGGGACCTTCGGAAGTCATTCTGAACCATCACCCTTAAGGTGGATTTCCTGTAGGAGGGAATGCTTGATCCATCCTGAGAGCTGGTTTCCTTGCAGGCTGCTGCATGAGCAGAGCTCTTGAAAGCACAGGCCAGGGCTGTCACTTGAGTGTCTCAGCTGGAGAGGAACTCTGATCTGGACCTCAGCTGTCTGGGAACCCTATTTGTTTGGCCTGAAAGCAAGCATCAGTAGTAGAGATTCGAATTCTTAAAAGCACAGGAAGTCCTGGACAGCACAGGTCATGACTGACAGACAGGCCCTCCTCTAGGTTTCCCTGCATTTGAAACTGAGACCTGCAAACAGATGTTAAGGGGAGCATCTTTCTGTGGTGCTTCTATGGTGGTGGTCGCTGTGAAGATTAATTCTCACCATCAACTTGATTGGATTTAGAATTACCATAGAAACAGGTCTCTGGCTGTGTTTAGGAAGGTGTTTCCAGAGAGGTTTAGATGAGGAGGGAAGGCACACCCTGAACGTGAGTGATTCAGAATGTAGCCTGGAGACCTAGAACTGAGTGAAGAGGAGGAAATGACCTGAGCGCTAGTGTCCATCTCTCTCTCAGCTTCCAGACTCTGAGCACAGTGTGACCAGCCACCCACCCTGGTTTCCTGCCAGGCATTTGATCCCAGCATCCAGAAAAGTAATGAATATAGCAGCGTCTAGCACCCTGAAGGCATTTTCCACAGGACCAAAGGCTATAGGCACAATCTCCGCAAATGCTGAGTCTACATCTGTGTGAGCATTAGTATTTCCTTCCCAGCGCTGTCCCATCATAGAAAGCTCTCATACTTCAACTAGGAGAGGAAGCCAGGAAAATCGCATGGCCCAGCCAGGCCACCACTGCTCACACCATGTGGATATCAGTCCAGGCTTAGCTAGATGGCGTCTCTCCCCAGGACTTAACAAATTCAGGCAGAGGGAGCAGCTGGCTGCTGTGGGTCATTAGAGCTGTAGGCACATGATGGATGCCTTTAATCCCAGTGCTTGGGAGTCAGAGGCAGGTGGATCTCTGCAAATTCAAGGCCAGCCTGGTCTACATAGCAACTTTCAGGGCAGCCAAGGGTACATAGAGAAACTTGTTTCAAAAATAAAATAAAATAAATAAAATCCTCACCAAACTGGAACGTAGGGAGAAAGAAGTTTAACAGAGTGAGTGATCTGTAAAGGAAAAAAAGATTAGACCTTGAGAAGGGAGCCAGAACAAGAGTTCTCCAAGGCTGGGGAAGGAGGAAGGGAGGGGGAGTTTTTCTTTTCCTACAAGGCTCTGCCGTTCATTTCACAGTGGATCTGTGGAGAAGTCCCCTCTATCTCACACAAGACTGACTTTGACTTGCGTTAATTTGATGGCGTTTGTGTTCTTTACCAGCAGAGTCTGACTAGGACACCATGGGATTTCCACGCAGGTTTTTAAGTTACAACGTGTGCTGGGTGGTGGTGGTGAACGTCTTTGATCCCAGCACTCGGGAGGCAGAGGCAGGCGGATCTCTGTGAGTTCGAGGCCAGCCTGGTCTACAGAGGGCTAGGACAGGATCCAGAACAGGCACCAAAACAACACAGAGAAACCCTATCTCTAAAAACCCCAAACAAACAAACAAATAAAGTTACAACATGTGTTGAGCATCCACTCTGTGCCTGGCATTGTGCCAGCCTCTGGGGAAACTGCTAAGAGCAGGACCCATAAGCAAGAAGTTTCTGCTGGTGCTGGCCTCTCGCCCTCCAGGGCAGCTTTTGCTGAGGAACATTGGAAAATTAACAAGGTTTTCTTTCCTTCCCTCTCTTCTCTTTTCCACATATTTCTTCATAATCACTAGATACCAAAATGACTCACTGAGTAACTGGCAGGTGTCTCTTTTTCTCATTTATTTCCTGCTTTTCCCATCTAAATACATCCCAAGTCCAACACTCAGAGAGCTGTACACTAACAAATCACTCTAATCAGGTGTTGGTATCAAGGGGCAAAGTCCTCATATTAGTTATTTTTCTGTTGCTGTGATTAAATACCTTGACAAAAAAAAAAAAAAAAAAAAGCCAATTAGGGGAGAAAGGGCTTATTCTAGTCTAAGTTCCGGAGGAAATGAGTCCACACCTACACGGAAGGGGTGGGAACAGGCAGGGAAAGCATGATAGCAGGAGCAGGAAGCTGGTGGGCCTCATCGCATCCCTACACAGGAAACAGAGAGAAAGAACCGGAAGTAGGGCAAGGCATAAACTCTCAAACCCCACCCCACACAGATGTACTTTCTGCAGCAGGGCTCCATCTCCTAAAGGTCCCATAACCTCCACAAACAGCACCAGAAACTGGTGACCAGGTAATCAAATACATGAGCCTATGGAGAACATTTCAAACCACCACAGTCCCCAACCTTCATGGCTTCAAATAGCAGGAATCATATCATCTTGCCTACGACTCTCAAATTAGGACTCAGGTTGGCAATATAAGTTCATTATGCTCTAAGTGGCACCAGCTCGAACAAATTAATTTGGTCCAGGAGACTTCATAATAGATCATGCAATTGGCCATCAAGTAGGTGCTGTATTAGTCACTTTTTATGTTCCTGCGATAAAACACTGTGACCAAGACAACTTCTAAAAAGGATTATTTGGGCTTCCAGTTGCATGATATTGTGTTTGTGTTCTGACAAATAAAGCTTGCCTGGAGCTCAGAGGGCAGAGCCAGCCATTGGTTAACCATAAGATGCCAGGCTGTGGTGGCACACACCTTTAATCCCAGCACTTGGGAGAAGTACTGGAAGGAAGATCAGGAGTTCAAGGCCACCCTGGGCTATAGGAGATTGAACCAGTCTAAAAGAGAAACAGAGCCGGGCAGTAGTGGTTCACACATTTGATCCCAGCACTAGGGAGGTGGAGACAGGAATAGAAGGTGGTAGAGACAGGATCTCCCCCATGGCTGCTCTGCTTCTCTGATCCTTCAGCTTTCACGCCAATATCTGACCTCGCATTTTTGTGTAATAAGACTTTAGGTTCCCGCTTCAGTTTCCAGTTCTAGGGGGCCCATCGCCATCACAGTGGGCTAGGTAGCAAGGCAGAAGGTGGGCTGGTGACCAGCAAGCTGAAAGCAAACAGGAAGCAGAGGGTTCGCTGGGAGCCGCATATTGCTTTGAAACCTCAGAGTCTGCCCCCAGCGGCAGATCACCTCCACACTTCCCAAGCCTCTCCCAACATGCTGCCAACCAAGTAGCCAAATGTCTGAGAAAATGGGGGACATGGTTTTCAAACCACCACAGTGCTAGAGGTTAGTGGGAAGTCTGCCTGGGACTCAGTTCTTTCTACACAAGGGTCTCCACTAACTTCTCGGACTTCTTTATAGCATGGGACACTACAGTAGGTTAGGATCTAGCCTTGGAAGTCATGAAGTGTCATGGCAGCCACTAAGACCGTTTCTCCCTCCTCCTGGGCTCAGGGGAAGAAGACATAGATGCTACTTCTCAGCTGAAATACAACAGAGTTCCGGAAGAGTGGGTGAAGTATGGCGGATATTAAAGTTTCTGTCTGCGGAAAATACAGCTGCCACAGTATCTCACCTAGAGAAATAGCATGTGATCTGAGCTGCCTTAGGGCTCACCCAAGACCCTGGAGACAGCCAGAGTTAAAGGATGTTATCCAAGGGAAGAAGGATTCTTACCCTATAACAGGAAGTACAGTGGTGCCTCGTGGGAACTGGGCAGGTGGCTCTCTCCCGCACTCTCGGGACCCTCTGAGTCTCTGACCTGCTTCTCTTTGTGCCTTTGGTTCAGCCTCCCTGACGAGGACAGGGAGGTGATGCTCTGAGACCAGTCAAGCCTGGGGATAGCAACAAATGGTTGTCATCAAAGTATCGTTAGTAATAGAGAAAGCAATTGCAAAAATAGTGTATAAAGAAAAGATTGTGACTGGGAGTGTGCTGACTTCCTCATCTGGAATGTGTTTGAAGTCAAGAAAAATCATCAATGAAATTAACAAAACAAATTACATCGATAAAACTGAAATTCCCAACAAGAAATTAATCAGGCATTTTTATGAGTCAGCTAGACAAGTCAAATCTACCATCTATAGTTTATCACTTATCATCTACCTGTCACCTACCTGGTTGTGTCTTCCGTCATCACCGCTCTGTTTAGCTAGCTGTCACCTAGGTATCTATCTATCTGCATATCAGTCTATAATCTATCATCTGTTTATCATCTTTCTACATATCATTTATTTATCATTTTTCATCTATTTGTTGATCTAGCCGTCATCTACCTATTTAAGGCCAAAACTGTAGGAACTATAAAGAGAACTAAGCAGATCAAATTTTACAAAGGGTGTTAATGTTAGCACTTTCTGACATCAAGTAGAAAAGAATGCAAAGTGCTTACAGAGGCCTTTTAAAGTATTTGTGGATGATATTCAAAACATTGAAAACACACTAGGCTATAAGGAAGCTCAGTGCATTCCAAATATTAATTGTTGACAAAATAGAAATGAAACTTGGTACATAATTTAAAATATTCTTCTAAATGATGATGGATAGAAGGAAAATCCAGAACTCTAACTAGTAAGTATATAAAGGAGAGCAACATGTAGAGTACTGAGCATCTGGGCCCATCAGACTTAAGATCTGTACACAAAGCACAAATGATGGGCTTGAGGGGCCAGCTGCTGGCTAGGGCTGGGGCTCAGTTGGTAGGGTGCCCGCCCAGCAGTCACAAGGCCCTGGATTTCATCTCCAGCACCATGTAAACTGGATGTGGTGGTACACACTGGCAATTCCAGCTCCTGTCTCCCGGGTGAAGAATAGAGAACCAGAAATTCAAGGTCATTCTCAGCTTCATAGGGAGTTTGAGGTCAGTCTGGAAAAGACCCTGTCTAAAAAGAGCAATAGAGAGATGGGGGGTGCAGGAAAGACAGAGGGATGGAATGGAGGGCAGAAGAGACAGAGATAGAAAAAGATGGGGTGGAGAGGCAGGAGAGACACAGAGAGCTCAGAAAATGCATGTTTTAAAGTATTGGAAGTATAGAAAAAGGTGGAATCATGTTCAACTTATTTCATGAACTAACATAATATTAAGATATTTACATTTAATGCCCAAGAAAACGCTAGCCAGAGATTTCTGGTGCTGTTACTGGAACTGTGTTTCATTCATAGTCATGACTGGATGACTGTGCCCATGATTAAATATAAACATGAGAAATTCTATACTTGCCTGTTAAAGGCTCCGGAGATCTGGACAGTAAAGACACCTGCAGAGTGCTTACTCAAGGTTTTGAAGTGAATTTGATTCTGGCAGATGCTCTGTGATTCTTATAACTGCCTTAGAGCAGATGAGGGAGCCCAAGATCAAATCCTAGGGCACAGAATTCAACAGCCCAGTGCAACAGAAATACAAGGAAATACAGGGTGGCTTATGTAAAGAAACAGATTAATGAAGTAGCCAAGCCCCAGAGTTCCCTCAACCACATGCGGGTGAGGTACCTGAGAAGCTAAACAGTTATGTCTAAACTATATAGAAGCTTGGGGTAGATAAATACTCCTTCAATCTATTCAAAGCATATATATGCATATGTGGGATCAACAGTCGTGATCACAGTTTGAGTCAGAGCATTTGGGAAGTGGAGGCAAGCAGATCAGGGATTCAAGGTCATCCTCAGTTATGTTGAAAACTTGAGTTCAGCCTGGACTCCATGAGACCCTGCCTCAGAAAACACAATAGAGATCTGAAAAAGAGGTGGCTAAAAATACAGATTAAAGAGCTGTTTTGAGTCAGGACAAATATGACACTTGCTCTTAGAGCAGATCTGCTCTAAGTACGAGTGGATGGAGATGAGGTCTGGGCACGCTGAGCTGACCTCACTGGTTCTCATTCCCAAGAAGGCTTAATCTAGACATGAAACTCAAGCCAAAGCCTGGGAAGAAGAGGCCAGATATGTGTGGAAACCAAGAATCCAAATTAAAAGCTTAGAAGATCCAAAGCAGGTACTCAGAGTCACTCCAGATTTCTCCAGTACCTGGTGCACTGTTGGCAGCCCTTCCTGCATTCCAATGTTCATTAACCACACTTTGCTACTCAAGAGGGTACTGCTCTGTGCAGCGGTTCCTCTCATTGCTGATTGGGCCTTTCCTAGAGATCAGTGGGCCATTCCTGTCAGAGATGCACCATCTTGTCTGCTTTCCCAGAGGCTCATGCCATCTGTCTTGTTCTTCACTTACCCTTTTCCTTTGAACCACTGAATGTTGGTTTACAGACATGGGGGACTCTCTGCCTCATTTTGTTATTGTTGTTTCCAGAAAGAATTTACTAGATAGGCCTAGGACGGGGGCATCTAGGATCAGATGCAACCTATAGATAGCTCCTTGTGCTCAGATGGAGGGGAAATACCTGTCTTACTTCTTCTGTGGCTGCCATACTTTCACGTTATAGCCCATCATGGAGAAGATGTTACAGCAGCAAACACTGAAGGGAACCCATTATATTGCATCCACAGCCAAGAAATTGAGAGACAGGAAAGCTTCCTAGTGCTTGGCTGGATTTCTCTACTTGATATGGTCCCAGACCCCTCAACCAGGGAATGGTCCCTCCCAGAATTAATATGTGTCTTCTCACGTCAATAAGTATAATCGATATAATCCCTGACAGCCTTGCCCAAAGGCCCATCTCCCCAATGATTCTAGACGCTGTCATGGTGACAACACTCACAGTCACAGTGCTCCCTGTTTCAGATTAATGTCCTTGACGTTTCTGAGTCCGTTAGGATTAGTTTTGCTTAATCAGAGATGTGAGATAAGACTGCACTGATCAGCATGGCCCAGAAGCAATGTCTCATGTAAAGAACCGGCAACCAGCCACCCAGAGCTGGCCAGGGGGTTCTTCCTGAGCCCTGGGCTCCTGGTGTTCTGCTTTACCACATGAGGATGTGTTCTTGGTTCTTGTCAAGTTCACAACATCACTCCCAGAAGTAGTAGGGGAAGGAGAAGGTGGCTCCACGAACCTCTCTGTTCACCCCACGATCCTTCTACTTCTGTCCTGTGGGACAGAATTAGGCACGTGGTCTATGAGGATGGCTAGGGACTGCAGTTTTCACCCCAGGGAAGTCCCTTTGTAATCACCTGACGGAAATCCTATTCCCTAGGAAGAAGAGGGAGATGGTCAAGAAGTGGTTTCTGTAACCTTTGCTTTCGCTAATCAGATCTCATGGCGTCGAAGGTGGCGGCTGCCATGGTGGGTAGAGCAGGCTGTTTGCTCTGGGGTCAGAGCCAGTTGTTTCTTTCTGTGCTGTCTTGGACTGTTTCTCCTCTCTAACTGTAGGACTGCCACTTGAGGTACTATTTCAGCATCTCTCCGAATGTGTAAACAGACCATCCACCCCCGTCAGCCATGTCTGCACTGATGAGACTCCTCTTCCTTTTGGATCATAGCATTCTCCTTCCTTGAAGTCCTAAGTCACTTGAGCCATTTCCTGTCACTGATTCCCTGCTTCAAGCTATGGAATACAATCTGAGTCACATCAATGCGTCTCCCACTTATAGCTCGGACAACCATACGGTGACCCCTCTTGTAGCATTGTCTGACTGTTCTCACCCACAGAAATCCCCCAAAGTCGCTGAATTTACAGAAACAATAATTAGTGTCCAGTATAGTGTCTTTCCCAAGTGTTCTTGTGGAGGCGCTGCCCCAGAGCTTTAAAACAACCCTTTGACCTCACACCAGTGTTTGCATGAGACAGTATTATAAACTGTCTACCTGGGGCATGGTAAGAAACCAGGCTGTATTGGCATACATGTCCCCTTCACTCACAGGACAGTGTAGAAAGAACTGAATGGCAGGAAGGTGACATGCAGAAGGAAGGACCAGCCCTCAAAGCTCCTAGGAATGTGGTAAGTCAGAACAAGGAGTAAAAAAGCCTCAGGCATTATGGAGGGACACAATCCATCCATGCTCTTTATGCATGCATCATAGTTAGGCAACTGTACATATATCTTGAGTATGCATCTTACATATATGAGTGTGTAATCTATGTTAAGCTTTGGGGAAGAAAGGCCCTATGAAGGAAGATGTTATGATCTCTGTTCTATTTTATTTTATTTTTTCATAATTTTTAAAGCTTCTGTACAGGTATATGTTCTGTGTTAGGCATATCCCCTTATACCTACCCTTTCCCTTTCTCATTCTTGAGCTCTGTTTTATAGATGAGAAGACTGGCTTAGAAAGACAAGTGACTTGCTTACAAGTTGATGAGTAGTACAGCTGAATATAAGTCTATCTTGGGACGACTCAGCCCATGCACTTCTAGAACTTCCTGGAGATGTGTGTGCCCAGACCCTCTATGACTGTAGGACCCTTCTTCTTTTTCTAAAACCCAAAGGCATGGGGTGTGGATGACAAAGAGGATTTTTTTTTCTTCTATAAGAAAAGGAATATTCTGTACCCAGAACCCCTATGAGAAAAGCAAGCAGCAGAGCCAAGGAGAGCGCGAGCTTCCCCTCGGGGGTGGATGTGTTATTCCTTCTTGCTTGGGAAGGAGGCCTGGCTGCTAGGCTCTGATTCAGAACAGGAGCGCATTCAGAAGCATCTTCTGCTGATGCTGGGAAGCTGCTCACATCCCCGGAAAATTCAGTGGGAGACTAAGTTGATGGAGGCGAGGGTTTTATTCAGCAGAGTCTGAGGCCTTTCAGAGCAGGGCCAGAGTCTGTTAAGGGGCAGTCAAGCATAGGCTGGGAATTATCTCCATTGGGTGCCTACCTGTGACAGGCCTCAAGAGCTACTAAGAGGCTCATTCAGTGCCTGGGGGACAATGGCCAGTGGGACAAACAATTCGGAGGAGTCTATCATTCTGGTGGTGTTATCTTTAGCACTGAATAAAACCGGAGTCCCCCTTCCTGCCTCCTAGTCAGCACTGGTTTTCGGACCAGTGGTACTTTTCAACTCTCTTTCACTGTTTTTCAACAGGTTCACAAGGGCACAAAGTGCAGTATATAAAAAGGGTAATGACTTGAGGGCAGGAAAAGGCCGATGAACAGAGCAGCCAAGCTTGCCAAGACTAGAATAGTTGAAAGTTTGGAGAAACGTCCAGAAGAAATGGCATTGTGCGTGCAAAGCTCAGCACTTCTGAGGTGCCGTGTGGACTCTCTGAAGTTCAAATTACAGAGAAGGAAGAGTCAGCTGGGGATGGTTGTGAGCGACAAGTCAGAAGAGCTGGAGGTGCTGTTGGTGGGCATAGTTCCACTTAGGGGAGATGATGCAGGGCTGGCTTCTCTGATGAGGGACCTGTACATCAACACCGGGGGCCCCCTCCTGAGAAAGGAGTGGAGTGTTGTGTTCTGTGTATGCATCTGGGGATTTTTAGTCATTTTTAAAGAAAAGATTCCATGTCTTCACCTGGCACAGCTAATTCTGCAGCTGGTTCTGGGTTGGAGATACCAGAGTTGTTGCAGCCCATAGTTCCAGACGCCAGGCTGTGCTGTGCTCTGGCTATCAGGCAGTCAAGAATATGATTTATATTGTATTGACTCTCCACTTCGCTTTATGTTACACTTCTGTGTGTTTTACACATGTGTATATGTGCACATATGCATGTGTATGTGTGTGTGCACGTGCTTGTGAGGGCCACAGGCTTGGGTGTCCTGCCTCAGGTTCCATCTGCTTTGATTTTTAAGACAGGGTCTCTCTTTAGTGCGGCGTTCCCCTTTTCTCTTAGGCTGGTTGGCCATGAGCCTAGGGTTCCGCCTGGTTTTGTTCCCCCAGCACTGGGATTGCAGGCACACCACCATGCCCAGGGTTTTTGTTTGTTTGATTTGTTTTTAACATTTTCCTGGGGTCAGTCTCGGGTTTCTTTGCTCACACAACAAATACTTTACCAACTGAGCCCTCTCCCCAGACTTTTGTAGTTTGTGATATGGGGGATCAAACACAGGAGGTTGTGCTGAGCAAGAGCTACACCCCAGTCCTGCACCATGCTTTTGTGTCTTTATCCCACTATAGGAAGACAATAAGTACTCGATATAGAGTTTTCTTTTTAGTGCATGCTGTATTAAGATTCCTCAAGGAGGTAGCTGTCTGCATCAGCACTCCATAGTTCATCTACACTTCCCAGTCCACATGGGATGTTGTGGGATTCCCTTGTAGGATTCAACTACTTAACAAGGCCCTTGTTCAAGTCCAGCAAAGATTGGAGGAAATTCTCCCTTGGTTCCCCTACCCGGGTAAGGAGAAGGACAGAAGACAGATTAACCTTCCTGCCTCTCTGAGAACAAAGATTATACTGTCTTATGTTTTATAATCCCATACGAACCCAAGTGTGTAAGTGAAGGCTGGAAAGTACTACAACACAGATCCAAGTTCAGAACCCAGGCCAGTGTCTCCACAGTGGGGCTGCAGTTGATAACTGTTAGGGCCATCTTACCTGACCACTTTGGGAAACAAACAAAAAACAAAACAAAACAAAACAAAAAACTGCCTCCCTGAATCAGGCTGAAGAAAGAGGCATGCCAAGCAGTGTGATGAACAAGCACTACCTTTTAAAAGTTCCTACTGAGGGAGTACGTTAAGATGAACAATAATGATTGCAAACGCAGGAAATGCTGGGTTAGTGTTCCCAAGGGGCGCTGGCAATGAGTCCACAGACCCTTAAGTGCACTGATCCCTGATGGTTTTTATCACACACATGGATGTAATAAGATGCAAGAATTTTGTGACAGTCATGACGGGCTTTGGCCACTGAACCTTCATACATAGAACAACTCAAAGTCTCCACACTTAATTGTTTGGGCTGAGTCCCTCTGCCTCAGCCACCTTCTTCCTCCCTCATCTCCATGTCTCCTTGTGCTCTGAGGCACAGCTGGACCCGTATCTGGAGTTGCTACAGGATCTACTGTCCCAGAGGCCCCCACTCCCAACCCCAGCACCCAGTCTTCTTCGTGGGGTGACAGTCCCTGTGGCAGCCCTCCCCTCCCTACCAGTGCCACCTCACAGATGGAGGGACCCAGTCTGTGGGAAAGAAGAGACCGTGACTTATCGGAACATATGGTTTCCTAATTCAAGTTAAAATGTCTGCACCCTGTTGCATCTGGTGCCATTTTAGTTCGTTAGAAATGCCACACAAGGCTGTGACTAAAGGGAAGAAACGGAGAAAAATACAGTTATTACACACTCAAGAGCCAGGTTTTGCGGCTCATTAGCCAGTGGCCTCCGTGACTAATTAGGTTTTGTCACTGTTGTGGGGTCATTATGCCTTAATTTTTTTGCATAGTTATTCAGCCGTCACTTGAGGAAAAATGAAGGAGAGAAATACCCTTCTCTGTCTCTCCGGCTCTGAATCACTCAGGCTAAACAACTCTTGGGGCCGAGAGTACCAGAAACTGATGAAATGATCATTTTGCCACAAAAGGACAAAGCGATGGGAGAGGATTAAAGAGGCGCTTCTTTAGCGGATGGCAGAGGCCTCATTGAGCTGCGGAGGGCACCATTCAGTGGGGGAGATCATTAACTTTGAAGTCAGTCATCCAGAGATAATGTTTGTCCCTTTACTGCATTTGTTGCCCAACTGGCCTTAGCAACCTCCATTTTTGTTACTCATCCTTGAAAAACTGGGGGGAAATGCATAGTAAAATAAAGCAGTGGGTCTTCCCCAGGCTGGAGGCGTTAATTTTTGCCAGCAGCAAAGGAAATTGAGAAGATCATGGTCCTGGCACAGTGGGGCTTGTGTTGGGTCCAGTATAGTAAAAGAACCCATGGTGTGAGGGGAGACATTGGTGTCAATCACAGGGTGGGACCACAATGACTGGTAATTGGCATGGGTCCACCTTCTACGGCTGTCCCGCTGAGCCTGAAGCCCCCAGGCTCACTCTTGAGCCCCACTGCTAACAAATAAACAATTTATCAGGGTTAGGTCTCCTGCGGGTTGCCCCATCTAGGCTCCATTCAGCCCCCTATACACCCCCAACCCCGTGCCAGCCCCACCACACACACAAAAATTTACGTACACCGTGCAATTTGGGGCAGACGCACCATGTAGCAACAAATTTACAACAGGCCTACCATGAAAATGGCTGTGTCAATATACTGCAAACTCGGGGAGCTGTGCAGCTGTGCCGGGCCACAACTGGTGGTCCCAAAGGGTGCCCAAGGGAAGGGGATGCATGCATCACGTCCTATCAGGGCTGATTATGAGCTCTCGATTTTGACACAATAGCTAACACAGATGCTCGTGAGAGTCAGTCAGCATCTCATAAGGAGCCTTGTCATTCTGATATGTCCCTTTTCTGCTTCTGCACTCAGAAACCATGGCTTTAGGAACCAGAGGGGACTTGCTGGAAACCCTGCAACTGACAGTGGAAATACTGTGGTGAGGATTGGAGCAGGAGTGACTTTTTTTTTTTTTTTTTTAATGCTTGATTGGTTTGTAGTGGTAGTGGAGATTGCACCCAGTGCCTCAGGCATTTGAAGCAAACTTTCTATCACCAAGTAACACCTGTAATGAGGACTTGTAAAGGACTTTATTGTATGGAGAGTGAGCTACTAAGTGTGGCTTCAGATCTTTGGAAGCCCCTGCTTTGTGTGGCTTGCCAAGTTAGCCTGCGCCTACCTGGGGCATGCTTCACAGACTGGATGGACCTGGCTGCAGCTGTCTGTCCTTACACACAGAGTGGGAAGTTACTGCATTTGAGCATCTCCTGTGTGCTGTGCTTCATGTCATTTAATCCTGCTAGGGACGTGATTTCATCCCCTGGTGTTTATAGATCGGGAACATAAGGCTTCCAAAATGAGGGGGAATGGCAAGTACTGGGAGCAGGATTTAGAGTCTGTTTGTCCAGATCTGGTTCTGGTGCCCATATAGTCTCACTTCAGACTGATGGGAAATGAGTCTGTATCCTGGAGAAAGTTCTTTGGATGGTTGGGCAAGGAGGGGTATTCTTAAGAGACGGGCAGAGTTTATCAATGTGGAAAGTGTTTGTGTATCAAAACTTCTGCCTCTTGCTTTCCTTGTGAGACTTAGCCAACTCTAGTTAACCTCCATTATTAGCATGTGCTGTAGTTCCAGAATCTTAAGAAAACTGTTGTCTTATGAGGTGTAAGTGTGTCTCTCTATTTAGCTATTAAGATATTCCAGAATCATGCACCTTTGAGTGAAATGTGTGTAGCTGAGTCTCAGCATTGCAGGGCAGATATTTTTCTGGTTCTTTCCTGTTTCTCATCTCCTTTGCCAAGAAGCATCTGGGGGAACGGGTGGTTAGCAAACAGCATGGCACAGCAGCCACTCAATAAACAGTGAATGACTGAAGGACGTTTCTGTGGTCTTCACTGTCAGTTCTGAACAAGGACCAGAGCCTTCTGTCCTCTCCAGCTCTCCATGTTATACTTGCAGCCCAGGAGAAAAGAGGTGTGGGCCAGAGGAGCCCTTTTGGAGTCACAGCTGGAGTGCAGTTGATCCCATTTCCCTAGGTTCTGCTAAGCCCAGGGGAGGAAGGGTGAGGGAGCTACCCCTCAGCCGTCCCTGCCCCATCGTCTTTCTCCCAGATGAGACAGAAGAGCAATTTTATGCTAATTGGCATGTGTGAGATGAGCCCCTGCCTTTTTTTCTCTCTCCAAATTCGACTTCTTCCACTTAGAGGCATCATAAATGAACTGAATGAGCACAGCCTGTGCAGTCCGCTGCCTCAGCTGGGGCTCATGGGGCCTTTGTCAGAGTGTGAGTCAGCAGTGGGGAACAGGACAGGAGCTAGCCTGACAAACCAGCTCTCTTCTCCTGGGAGCTCTAGGCACTGGTGGGCAGTGCTGCTGCAGGCTGTCTTTGAGAAAGAAGATGATCCGTGTGGAAGCATAAGGGAAATTGTCTCCTGAATCTGGGCCTCGAGAGAGGTAGCAAAGAGCTTGTGTTAGCCAGACCTCCACAATGCAACAAGTGCAATCTTCCAAGATTAGGCAGGACCTCTGAGAGAGCAGAATGCTTGCGTGGACTCTGGAGAGCATCAGTCCTCCACAGGGTGTCTCCAGCCTCCTATGCCTGGGCAGGAGTTGGTTCTCTCCCCCACTCCACTACGTGAGTCCTGACGATCCAATTCAGTTGTCAGTTTTGGCGACAAGTGCCTTTACCCACTGAGTACTACACCAGTCCTGGGTAGTCAGTTCTTCACAGTCTGTGAGCTGCGGGCTTCTGGAGCCACCGTGTAAGCGCATACACACCATGTAGAACTGGCTGAAGGACACTGTGATCCCAACACTGCTCACCACCACACCAGCCCCCACGTCATAAAAGCCAAGAGACGAGCATCTTTCCCTGGAAACGACATGTCCTTTGATGTCCCTCGACCTGATATGCTTTGCCTTTCACCTTTTGGGATCTCAGTTTGCTCATTGGCCAGGGGAGGAAGGATGCCAGCAGAAGAGCTCGCAATCCGAGACCAAGGGGCAGCTGTGGCAAACGTAAATCCTTCCCACTGTCTCATTAGTCTATTGCTCTACTCACAGGTTCTTGGCAATAGTTATTTAAATTAATTAATGGTTACAATGCTCAGTAATGTGTATGTATATATATATATATATATATATATATATATATATATATATATATATATGTATATATATATACACTACTTAGACCATTATATACAAGAAATACATATATACCTATCTATCTATTTATCTATCTGCTCTAAGCTCTAGACATGGGAACAGTTCAATCTCTAACTCCCTGTCTGCAGTACCCAACACCTCTCTGTCCTTCACTGTCGTGGTGAGGTGGGGAAAGCTGAGCCCCCTGTGCCCTAACTCCCTGGATGCAGGACTGGAGGCCCATCCCTTTCTAGACAGCCAACAGGCTCCTGATTCATTTCAGATTTCAGTTGAATGTTGAAGAGGCCTGAGATCTGCTTTGGAAATTAAGCCTCACTAATTAAGACCTGCCTAATCCCCCCTGTGGGTCCAGGGTTGTGTTCTCAAAAAAAGTGAAAATCAGCTAATTATTAGGGCTTTGATATGAAATTCCAAACATCAGAGGGTGGCTGCCCCTTCTCCCCCGTTTTCGGATCCCTGGTGCCTAGAAAAGGCTCTTGAGAGATTAACCAACTTTCTATCTTTTGTCCTATAAAGGGAAGACTTTGATTCTCTTCCCAAGGATGGAAAGCTCGTTTCGAGAAGAGTGCACACAACACCAACAGCCTCTCACCAGATTCACTTATCACATCTGCTTTGGACAGTTCTCTTCTGAAAGCAGAATCTCCTCTTAGTCAATTTGCTACCTGCCCTCTGGTAGGTCTCTTCAATCTGTAAAACAAAAGAAAACAAACAAAAAAAAAATTGAGCAGATTCTCCCACTTGATTGGCCCATGGCATTTGCAAAAAATAAAAATAAAAAAATAAAACACCAAATTGAGGATCTGAAGTGAGACAGCTTTGGGAAAGGAGTGTCTGGGATAGTTAAACCACTGTTAATTGTGTATATCTGAAGTTTGCGTTCAAGAGTTTATATTTCCGTTTATTTATTAAATTAATTCAGTAACTATGCATTCGTCCTGCCTGCAAGTTTGAAATGACTGAAGTACAGACCCTCCACAAGGCATACCCTGAGACGAGGCTGTGCCGACCACAGCTCTCCTCTTGCTGTCCGCTCTCACCAATGTCGGGTCCTCTCAGAAATGCCTCTATCCCACACTGTGTTTGTTATCTGAAGACGAAACTCAAGTAGCAATGTCTGGTTCAACTGCCAGAGTGAATACTCACTCTGAGGGAAAGCACGGCGCCATTGTGAATGAGTCTTGATTTGTTCTCAGCTCCAAAGGGAAATTGTGTACATCAGCTCAGTGTTTCAAAAGTTAACGCAGTAAAATCATATAAATGTTTTTCACTTTAAGTCTCCTAGTATCCGAGGTGTGTTCCCAAACTCTTGAGGGATTAAATGACAGTGTTACATTGACCTCCTCACAGCTGCAATGAACTTTAATTAGCTGCTCTTTATCTGGTTTCAGATGATGCTGACATGCCCACCTCTGGGTGGTTTCTCTGTACCTAGTAGGTCTCTAAGGTCGCTTCCTCTCTTTGTGGGAATTCTCTAGTTTTATTTATGTCCCATCGTCAAGCACAGATGACCTACTGTGTCACAGGATGGTGTGTGTGAAGGGAATCGCTCCCATGGTTACAGAGGAGTCAGAAGCAGCAATTGGTAATTGCTCCTGGTCAGGTTGAGAGAGCACAGGTATGGAGTCAAAGCTTCCTAGCCCCGAACACTGCAGAACCTGGGGATATATATAGTAGCTCCTCTCAGGTTCTCAGACCCTTATTTAACAATCAGTGGAATTTAGAAGGGCCTGATAAGGACAAAATAAATCTATTTGGACTATTATAAAGTCTGATGAGGGGTTGGATTTAGCTCAGTGGTAGAGCACTTGCCCTGGGTCCTCAGCTCCGGTAAGAAAGAAAGAAAGAAAGAGAGAGAGAGGGGGGGGGGAGAGGGAGAGAGGAAGGAAGAAAGGAAGGAAGGAAGGAAGGAAGGAAGGAAAGGAAGGAAGGAAGGAAGGAAGGAAGGAAGGAGGGAGGGAAGGAAGGAAGAAAGTCTGATGAATGAACCAAATCTTTCTTCCAGTTAGCACCTGCCTTCTGATGACTGAGTCAGTGAGCTTTTGTATGTTGCTTGCACATTACGTCATTCAGCAAATGGATTGCACACACCGAAGCTGATGCTCTCCTGTTTCTCACCTTTTCCTCATTTCTTCCTGCCTCTCCGCCAATACCTAGACCCTCTGTATCCCAGAAACTTGTCTGAGGTTCTTTCCATGACTTAAGAATTGTGATCCCTATAGCAGTTGCTTCCAGGGGACATCTGCTCTGAGAAGCCAGTCAATATTGTAGAAAAGTTCAAAGAATACCCATCATTAGCAGTGTCAGCTTTACAACCAGGAGGTAATGGCATTAAAGGGGCTGGTCATAATAGCCAACAATAGTGACCTCATTAACCAGTGATTTATCATGATGAAAAGACCTGTTTAACCTTTGGTCTCCACAAGCTTTCTCCCCTTAACAAAAAGGCCTATTATTTCAAGTTGTCAGGGGATAATTTGTGAGTTGTTAAAGGCCACATTCAATTACTCTTAAGACAATTATATGGAGCCCATGCTCTCCGCAAGGTGCCTACACAATAAATTTTGTTTTCCCCAGACGTCTTTTTAGCAGCACACAGAAACCAGGTGTTTGATGACTTTTTACCACACACAGGCCCTGCCTGCCTTCTCACGGCGCTGCTGGGGTCGTCTGATTCCAGATTGGGTTTTCAGACCTGCAGTGAATGGTGCATTTAAGGAAGCAGGCCAAATTCTTCTGTCAGCTTTTAGTAGAATCGAAGGCAGACCATCAGAGAAACAGAGCTGGGTGCTGTGGGAAAATGCAGCGAGGAGAAGGCTGGTCTCTGGCTTCTAGAGGCACATAACCTGTCATGCAGACGTCATCTCAGCTGGAGTTTTTAGAGGCCTCCACACAGTTCATGAGATGATTGTGTCCTTGGAGGTCTCCCATGGTTGGGTCTGATGGTGTCCAGGAGCTGTTTTTCTCACACTAAAGACTCCAACCTATAACCAAATGGGGGGGAAGGGGAACAGAAAAACAAGATTCATATGACGGTGTGGGTTGGGCAGAGTGCTCGGTGTTATTAACTGTTCTTAGGTGAAGTCTGTCCTCTGGTCAGAACCGAGGAGGGAAAAGCTGTAAACTGTGCCTCTCCAGTCTGGACCTCTTTAGAGCTGACTGTCAGTTGTGACAAATTGAGCCCAATTGTACAGAGGCTTTTGTGAGGCAGACAAACGTCCGTCAGAGCCTCCGATGGGACCACCAAACTCAGTTCTCTTGTGCCTTCTCTCTAATTTATGCTCCGGGTCTCTGAGGTGAGGGACCCCACTATTTTAATATCTGACCACAGTAAATAACATCAACTGGAGAACTTTGAACCAAAGGTTTGGAAAAAGCCCAGCTTTGCAAATTCGCTGTCTCGCTCTGCACAGGGTGGCTGTTTCACTCTGTCTCTGCTGATGCTGGGAGTGGGGGTGCTGGATATACAATCACCCCATTGAGGTTGTAGTAAGGGGCAAGCCTGAATCTCATATTTTGACTAGAATTTCAAAATGTTGTTGTTGTTTTTAAAAGTTGTTTGTTAGGCGTGTCATTCAGATATTTTGCTTCTTATTTTCAGTTGCTGTTCTCAGGGATTAATTACAATAGTTTATATCTGTTCTTCATTAGTGGAAGCTGTGCAATGCTACTTGGCTTCACTTGTTTACAAAATCCATCATTTATGTTTGTTAAAAAAAATTACCTTTTCCAGAAACTCAATCCTTATTTCAGTATTTCTGATTTCCTCAGGAGATACAGGGGCCCCTAATTCTAGGTAGTTCCATGAATTAGCACCGAAGGGTGAGGAGGGTGAAATCAGGCCACTCCCTCACCTGCTACTGTCAGTCAGCTTGTCTGAAGTCCTGTCACGGCCAAGGCAGGAGTTCTGAGCATGCTTAAGAAAGTGTTGGGAGCAGGAGGTGAAATGAGTAATCGGAGGTCATTCAGAGGAAGGGTTAGAGAACTGTGTGCCAGACACAATGCGTTTGGCTGAAACCAGAAAGGAGGCTGTGATAAACCATCCTACTCTATGATAAATACAAACACAAGACTCCGTCAGCAAAGCTGGGCCTCTTCGGGAAGAAGCACGAGGAGGAAGTTCTTTCCAGATGATGGGTTTTAAAGGATTGTTTCCGAAATGATCATTATCTCTGGAGGCCTCTCCCATTTAGCAGAGAAGCTTGGAAAGAAGTTCACTATACACACTTGACAACATCAACAACCCAGAGGAAATCAGTGTTATGCCTTAATGAAAGGCTTAGAAATAAGCAAACACACAAAAACTGTTAATAAATGACAATGAAAAGGGCAGTTTGCATCAAAACACGGTTCATTTTCTAGCTATGGAGATACGCGGACATTGGCCCCTCCAGGGATGGACCCGGTCTTGGCTAACAGTCCAGATGTGTAATGAAGTACTGTCTGTCATTTGTAAAAACCTCAAAGAAGTTGGTGTCTGATGAAGTCGTTGCTTAGTTTGATGAAATTTGGGGGGAAGCTATTGATTTGGACCCTCAGTAGTAAAGAAACTATAACTCGGTGATTCCTGGTCATTAAAGATCTCACTGGTGTCAGGAGCTTCAGTGCGAAGAGTAATTCCTTTTATTCTTATTTTTTATCTTATGTATGTGACAGTTTTGGCTGTGTGTGTGTGTGTGTGTGTGTGTGTGTGTGTGTGTATGCACGCATGCACGCCAAGCGTGTGCAGTATCCATAGAGGTTAGAAGATGGCACAGAATCACCTGGAACTGGAGCTATGGATGGTAGTGAGCTCCACATGTGTTCTGAAACTTTGTGAGTCTGACTCATCTGCAAGAGCAGGCAGGCAATGCTCTCAACTGCTGAGCTCTCTCCAACCCCTGAGACAAGCTGCGCTTCTGAGCTCTTCCCCTCTGGGACAGACTCTGCTGGCTCATCTTCCCTATACAGGGATGTGTGCGTATGACCTTGTACATGGTCAGTGTCTGCAGCTGTCTGCGTGGATGAAAGCAGGAAGGGTGAAAGGTCTCAGAGAAAGGGATCCCTCTGGGCACTGACCCTGCCAACAGCCCAAGTGTTGTTTGCTTGTTAATAAACCTTTCACAAACATCTTAGGAGTTTAAAACTGAAAGAAGATAGTATCCCAAACACGCCATTTCCTTACAGTGTGAGAAGCTGGGAATTAGGGTTGACAGTAGAGCTGTGCTGGGACAGGTCTCATATTTGAGACCCAGGGGACATTCTCCAATTGTCATCTTACAGAGATGAGTTTTCAGGATAAGTAAGCAGTGGCCCTATCAGATTACAAGAGGAGCAAATACATCCCCCTCTCTCTCTCTCTCTCTCTCTCTCTCTCTCTCTCTCTCTCTCTCTCTCTCTCTCACACACACACACACACACACACACACACACACACACACACACCAGGCCTATAGTGTTTCTAGAACTATCTGTGCTGAAGTACCAAGGACTGTCAAAATTCTTAACTCATAACAAAACTAGAAAATGTATACAATCCCCAAGTATTTCTTGCTAATATTCAGTATTATCACATCACATTTTTTAGTCATCTTAATAGATATAAAACTGGCATATTATTGTGGTTTTAATTTGTGTTTCTTTAAAGATGGGCTTTAAAATTGAGCATGTTGACATATGTTATCTGTCATCAGAATATTTTTGGTGGACCATCCATCGGCACAAATGTTTTGTCCATTATTTCCAGTTACCATATTTATTAATCACATGTTACTCGTCTTCCACGTCGGAAGTCTACCATGGGCTTCAGAGACAGATAGCAGATCACATAGTCAGCAGACACTGTGCTCATAATTGGCATGCAGACTCTCAGAGGCAGGAAGATCATTTCCCTCAGAGTTACTCTGCACTTCCAAGAGTGATGCAGGCAGATACACAATGTAAAGTAATTCTTTGAAGTAAAGAAATTCACTTTAGAAACTTAGATAATCCTAATATAAAAGAAAGTTACTGTTATGGCAGTCTTCATATGTATCTACTCTTTTTATGTTAATTTTGTTAATTTTCTAAAATGATCTTACTACACTTTCCCTTTTAACACCTTAACAATTTTTTTTTTTTTATTTTTGAGACAGGGTTTCTCTGTGTAGTTTTGCTCCTTTCCTAGACCTCACTTGGTAGCCCAGGCTGACCTCGAAACTCCCACCTGGCTCTGCCTCCCAAGTGCTGAGATTAAAGGCGTGTGCCACCACCGCCAGGCTAACCTTAACATTTTTTACATGACTGATATTAGTCTTCCATAATACCATTTTAATAGTTGAAGATAATGCAGTTATATAAGTTGCAGGAACATTTACACATTTGCATTTCCTATCGCATTTGTTTCTGAGAATCTATAATTATAAATAATTACTTATTAAGCATTCAGTAGATTAAGTGTTATACACTTGAACGCTGTTTTCTATAGAGTCAATTCATTATGGGGAAATTTGTTATTCAAATGATGTATTTTTCCCTACATTTTTTTTTATCTAATTGAAAGTGTCTAATTGATGCAGAAGAACTGTACATATTTTTGGGGCACAGGCGATGCCTTGGTACTTGCATTTAAGGTGTGGTGAAAAGACAGAACAGCTGACACTTGTCCACCTTTCTGTTGGAAGTATTACAGATTCCCTCTGCTGGCAATTTTGAAACACTGCGTTAGTTTTTGTCAACCGCAGTCCTCACACTGGGCTGTGGAACATAGCAGTTGTTCCTTCTGGCCTGTACCTTCATACATGTGGACTGCCAGAGGATGGAAGTAATTTTATAATCATAGATTGTTTACTGATAAGTATATCCTAACTTTGAAAGACCCACCAAGCTATTTTCCCAAATGGCTGTAGTAATGACATGTTGCACAGTAATGTAGATAAACTTACTCCATTCCCTCGCCTGTATCTAGAATTGCTAGGATTTTTTGGTTGGGATATTGTTGCTTTGTTTTTGATATTCCTCTTTAGTTTTTGAAACGGAGTTTCCATTCTTGCTTTAGTGTCGTTGTCTATAATCCTCACCACAGCATAGGGTAACCGCAGTGGGAGCAGACATCCTTGCCGTCTTGATTGTAGGGGAAAGCATTCAGTCTTACCAAAGTAAGATGGTAGTGTGGGTTTTGCATCAATGCCCTTCATGACATTTATTACCATCAAATTTTATCAAATGAATTTTTGCATCTAGTGAGACGTTTTTAATATTTTCCTTTTTAGTTCTTTGACATGATTGTTCATGTTGATTAATTTTTCAGAACTCCATTTGGTCATGCTATTCTTACCTTTCATATACTTATGAATTCAATCTGATAGTCCTTTGTCTAAGGTGCCTGAATCCATAAGGATTGCTGGGCTGCTCTTCTCTTTTCCCAAGATGCCTTTCTCTGGGTTGCTGTTGAGGTGATATGAGCCTCGTAAAATGACTTAGGAGATGTTTCCCCAACTATTGCCTGGTAGAGTTTAATGTGGGATTGATATTATTTCTTCACTAAATGTCTGGTGAAATTCACTAGTAAATTTGTCTGGGCATGAACTATTCTTCATTGGAAATTTTCTAATAAGTCCAATTATTTTACAAAATTGAGAGCAATTCAAATTGTATTTCTTTTTAAGTCATTTGTGTCTTTCAGTGAATTTGTCCTTCCTTCTGTCATCAAGTTCATTGGCAGAAGCTACACAGTAACTTTGTCCTTTTAATTGCTGTAGGTCTATGCTCATGGCCCTCAATTTTGTTGCTGGCATTGGTAATTTGTGCCTTTCTTCCCTCCCCCCCAACAGCCCCCATCAGCTTGATCAACCTTTATTGACCTTGTTAGAGATCCAGCTCTTAATTTAATATGAAAAGCGAGCTTGCCTGGTTTTGCCAGTCTTCCCATCTAAGTTGATTGACATGGATAGATTTCTAGGTGCTGAGTGACAGCATCTGCATTTCTTGTCTGGATCAATGATAAACATTTTGATCAGCAGATCCCATTTTTATTATCTCTGCTTTAGAGGGCAGGAGACCTGGTTTCTGACTCAGATTTGCTCGCTTTATGGGTGAAGAGGTGAGGGCTGAGAGAGACAACTCTATCAGCCATCCAGAAGGAGAAATTAACACTCACCTCTCTCAGGAGGAAAATGTGGCCCCAAGAATCAGGCCTTTATCCATCTCAGGGAGGAGTTGGGGAGAGGAGAGACTGAGAATGACTTCCTAAATGTCTAAAGAAAGTTTTTGTTCCATGGCTTGTGTGACTAAAGAGAAGAGACAGTGGCTGTCTCTCTTGTCCCTCTGCAGTCACATTCCTTAAAGACATAACAGTGGACTACAGTTTCCTAATTAAGGCCACAGTGCTTAAACACCACCGGCAGATTACTATTCAAGGTGATGGTGCTTTGAATCACTCTGTTACATTATCCCCACAGCATTAAGCTTGGTCATTCCCCTTTGCCTTGTATTGTAGGACCCAAGTGTGGCAGGGGTGGGGTGTAGTGAGAGGGATAGGGATAGGGAGGAGGCCAGAGAGAGACTTATTTGAACATTTTGGCTTCGCTTCTAGTAAATAGAGATAGCTGCCATATCAAAGGAATGCAGATTGGATATATTGCTGATACCCAGTTCCGTCAGCATTGCTTAGCACAGCCTACATTCATGTAAGAGTTTCCTTCTCATGCAAGATTACAAGCCCTAAGTCATAAAGGCACTTGGCTTTTGAGTCTCAAAGGCATAATGTTCTTGCTATTTCCCATACTTATATGACATCCACCCCCAGAGTACTGACCCCAGGATGCAGGGCTTTAACTAACTGCCCTTATCTTTGCTTTACAAAAGGAAGGAAGGCTTTCATGGAATAGAGGCTCTGTTTGAAGCTAGTGCTGACAGAATCATTGGTTCTCTGCATAAATCGTCCCCAGAGCAAGAACCCAGCCTCCTCCTCCCTCTTCTTACCCGTCAGCCAGCCACCCTAACCCAAACCTCCCTAGCAGCCACAGAAGATGTGTATCCATGTATCTGCATATTCATTAAAATGCACCAAGTCTTGCAAATGGCTTTCTTTCCCCCCATTCTCCTGCTGACAAAGGATTTGTGACAAAAGACCTCCTTCCTGGTTTGTAAAACAGTTGTGTAAAACTCGGACTGTAAAGTCACAGTTGACTGCTTTAATGTGGAACAGCTGGGGGGGTGTAGACACACTGGCAGGTTGAGACAGGGATGGGGACTGGGTCCCCATTCTGCACAGGGTCGACTTAGTCACACCACCTGCTGCCCCTATTATCTCAAGAGCAAACCAGTCATGACAACCTCAACAGACGGACACACGGCACCAGACGGTGCCAGGGAAGTCAAGAAAAGATAAATTAAGTGATCCATAAAGATAAGAGTCCTGCTTTGCAGTAAACAGTGCTGACAGGCCAGAGAAAACATGGGGCAGAGGGGCATTTGATAACGTGGGATTGCAGAGCTTAGCAGCAGTGATACTTCGAAGACTCTGGGTCCTTGGCAGTGCATTTTCCAGGCTGGGCCAACTCAAATTCAAGGTGATTTTCTTTCTCCTTCTACATGGTAGAGGGTTCAGGGTCCAGTGTAGGGGTGTAGTTAGGCACACACGTGGAGGCACTCACACCCTACATGTTACTCCAGGCCAAATTAAACTGTAACTATCATTCATAAAGCTGCCTCTGTGTGTGTTCATGTGTGTATGTATGTGCATGCAGGTGCATATATGTGCCTGTATGTGAGTGTGTGTGTTCACACCTGTGTGCATATGTGTTTGTGTGTGCACACAGGAGTGTTCATGTACATGTACATATGTGTGGCAGGTAGAGGACATATTCAGATATTCTATTGTTCCTTGTAAGTCATCCAGCTTGTTTTTTAAGACAGAACTCAATGGCCTGGAAACTCTCCAAGTAAGCTAAGCTGGCTGGCCAGTGAATCCCTGGAGTTCTCCTAGCTCTGCCTCCCCAGCACGGGGATTTCAAGCACACTACTGGCTTCTGAGTTCTGGGGATTCAACTCAGGATTTCATGCCTGTACAGCAATCACTTTATCATCTCCCCAGCCACACCTCTCTCCCTCTCTCTCTTTTTTAAGATTTATTTATTTAGTTTTGTGTGTGTGTGTGTGTGTGTGTGTGTGTGTGTGTGTGTGTGTGTGTGATGTACAGGCAGGTACCTGCGGGTGCCAAAAGCATGTGTCAGATCCCCTGCAGCTGGAGCTACAGGAAGTTGTAACTCAGGACACTTAGGTCCTCTGCAAGAATAGCAAGTACTGGCTAACCACTAAGCCCCGTCAGCCCCTGCCTGTCTCTTTTGATAAGATGAATAGCACTCATTGTTGGATACAGACCCATGTCTCCCTCCATTCTGTCTGACTTCTTAGGCATAGTGGCAGGCTTAACATGGTGATTTTATGAGTGGTAGTGGTGCAAATTTTTCATGATTCTCCTGAATCCTGAATATTAGAAGCTAGAAAAAGAGAGACCTGTTTCTCTGATGCCTCTTGTTCCACAATGGCTCAATCTCACGTCTTCACTGCTGTCATGGAGGGGCATACGACTAAGGAGGCTAAAGAGAAAAAGGTCCATGAAAGACGACAATGACTTCTTCTTCTTCTTCTTCTTCTTCTTCTTCTTCTTCTTCTTCTTCTTCTTCTTCTTCTTCTTCTTCTCCTCCTCCTCCTCCTCCTCCTCCTCCTCCTCCTCCTTCTTCTCTTCATTCCTCCTTTCTCTTCCTTTTATTCTTTTTCTTATTCTTCGACTGCTAATTCAAGAGGCACCATAGAAAAACAGAGAGAGGGCCCAGAGAAATGGCTAGAGGTTAAGAGTGTATACTTCTCTTACAGAGGACCTGACTTTGGTTCCCAGCATCCATATCTGGTGGCTTATAAAGGCCTGTAACTCTAGATCCAGGGAAGTGGTGCTTTCTTTTGGCCTCCTCAAGCATGAACACACACACACACACACACACACACACACACACACACACACACACATCCCTATACACACATCCCTATATACACATGTACACACCTGTAGCTGGAGTTTTCTGTCCAGGTCCCGCCAAGCCCCAGCAGTCTGACAGCCCACTTATAAAATAAACACGCAGATGCTTATATTATTTAAACTGTTTGGCCTAATGGCTCAGGCAGGTTTCTTGCTAGCTGTTCTTAAATCTTAAATTAGCCCATTTCTATTAGTCTGTAAGTTGCCACGTGGCTCGTGGCTTACCGGTGCCTTACATCTCGCTTGTCATGGCGGCGGTGGCTGGCGGCAGCTGGCGGAGTCTCCCTGCCTTAGCCTTCCACCTCCCAGAATTCTTCTCCTCCTTGTCCTGCCTACCCTATCCTTCCTGCCTGGCTACTGGCCAGAGTTTTATTTACCAATCAATCATCCACAACACACACCTATCATACACATGCCCATACACACAACCACACACATGCCTATAAACACATACTCATACATACAAACACAAGCATGCATATACATGCACACCTATATACCCAAACACACACATATAAATAGAAATAAATCTTAAAAAATAAAAAATAAAAACCCACAGAGAAGACAACTGTAGTTTTTCCTTCCCAGACTTGGATTGAAGTCTGACACCTCCTAGGGGTGAACACTTAAGTTTGATTCATGTAAACAAGAGTGCACAGTAGAGGACGATGAAAAACCACATTCATCTTTACAGATAAAATGTGATTCTCCCTAGAGATTTGGGACTTTTCCTAGGTGCAGTTGAGGGTCTGTCTCTATTTACTGCTAGAGTTTGTGTGTATTTTTGTCTGCTGACACTAGGAAAGTTAGAGACGTGCATGGCATGCTTGGTTGATAGAGCTAGAAAATGAAGCACGTGGTGGAAGGAGGGTTTGGGAAGAGCAGGAGCAAGCCTGGTTAGAATGGGTGTGGCCATGTGCAGCAAGGCCTGGACTCATGTTAGATAGACCTCTTCAATGTATAAAGTGCTCCCACAGAATTTTCACCTGGCTTTTACCATAACTTTCTCTACAACTTTGAACTAGAGGTAACATGAGCACATTTATGAACTTTATTGTTTGATATTTAGATTTAAGAAAAATGCTCTAACCAGGTGTCATGACACATGCCCATGAGCCTAACACTTATAGAAGGAAGGGGTGGAGCAGGAGGATTAGCATTTCAAGGTTGTGTTTGCTACAGAGCCAGCCTGGGCTACATGAAACCCTGTCAATAAGAAAGAGAGAGAGAGAGAGAGATTTGAAAAGAAGAGTATCCACAATAGACCAAACACTTCAACATTAATTGTACTATTTATGGCTGGCTCTATATGACAAAAACTTTAAACACAGCTAATTAGGGGCTGGAAAGCTGGCTCAGTGGTTAAGAGCACTGGCTTCCTTTGCAGAAGACCCAGGTTCAATTCCCAGCACCTATACAGTGGCTCACAGCGCCCTGTAACTCCTGTTTTGGGGGATCTGATGCCCTCGTTCTTCTAATCTCCACAGGGACCAGGCACACACATGTAAGCAGATATACATGCAGACAAATACTCATACAATAAAAATAATTATATAAAATAAAAAATAAACAGTTATTTATTTTAAATCACCCAATAAAGATGTTCATGGACAGTAATTATTGCACTGATTTGGGGACCCTCTCCTTCTAATCTTAGGATCTTTCGAGTTCTCTGTTCAATCATCTCTGGGACATGAAGTTTGGTAAGATCTAGTCATCCTGATTTTGTTCAAAGAAATATACAAGATAAAGAAAGGCCAAGAAGCATAGTTGTATCTCACTGATCAAAACTTAGTATTGTGATCACACCTAGCTGCAAGGGAAGTTAGAGAGCCAGAAAATGGAGTCTGATTGAGTGGACTCCCTTTCTGATTGCCCATAATGACTCTCCTCCACTGTGTAAAAGCACCCCATGTGTGTCAAGGTCATTTTAACTTGGAGCTATGATGATCCTAAGTAGAGGTTCCCTAGTTTTTCTAAGCATATGCCATAGCCCCCATCCTAGTATTTGATTAATGCTTTGAATCTATGAGCCAATTAATGACCAAGTCAACCAAAGAACTATTTCTGTTATGGCATCATCTGTATCTCTAATCTTGAGAAGGTTGTGATATATTGGTGTTGCCTTAGCTTAAAGGACTCAGTCATCTAGAATAATTTCATCATATAAACACAAGATTTTGGACATACACCATGGGCCACTGTCTTGGGCTTCATTTGGCCGAGTCTTCCTATGTAAGTTCTGGTGCCCATTTTTCTCCTTAGGTGTCAAATACTTACTTAAATTAGGGAAATCTGGGTACAGAAGCCTAGAAAAGAGTGTTGAGAGATGCAAGTCTAGCAGTCTCTCTGAACGGGCTAAATGACCTCTTTTCCCCTAATGTCTGCACATCACATCATCTTCCATTGAGGGAGGTCAACAGCTCTGAGGCTGTTCAGTGAATTCATCAAGCATAGAGTGTATTGTGAAGTCACTAGACAACTGAGGGTGTTTTGTATTGCTTTCCACACTAAGGTGTCAGCTTTTTTATAAAGGAGACCATTTCATATCCACCTGTAACCAGGGACAATAACCCCACCCCTACAGGAATCTATAAAAAATAGTTAATGAATCCTAAGTAATCATTAGAAAAGAGTTTACCACATGAGCCTGATTATCCTGAAATCCACATAAATAGCTAGATACAGTAGTGGGCAATTGTAATCCCAGCACTCCTACAGTAAGATGTGGATTACAGTAAGGAGGTGAACACATTGGCCAGCTAACCTGGAATACATGATGGAGGAGCCCAAATGGTGACAGAGACCTGCCTCCAACCCAAAACATGGTGGAAGGTAAGAAATGACTCCTGAGTGTTGCCCTCTTATCTCCACACCTATACCACAGCATGGGTATGCTTGCACTAACAAAAGCAACACACACACACACACACACACACACACACACACACACACACACACACACACACACATGCACGCGCACACACACACACACACACACACACACAGATTTTTAAATACCCAGGAGGATACTTACATAAGTCAATCTTAAATCTTTCTTACCTGGCTGTTTTGTTTTGTCCCTCAGTTCTGAGCACACACTACCAGTTTACAACAAGGTAAATGGGTCAGCATAGGAGTTAACAGCAGTGACAGTCAAAACACTGAACAGACTCTGCCTCTTAGGAGGAAGGCATCATTCTTAACTCCATTTTGCAAATGAGGAAATAGAGGCAGGCCTTGGTTAAAGTTCCCAAGGCATAACAGCTAAAAACTAGCAAAGCCAAGATTTGAAAGCAGACCCTTTGGACCCCAGCATAGCTAAGGAAGAAAAGCTGTAAGAAAACAGAATGCATCTTAAAAAGCCAAGACTTACTAGCAAAAACAAAACAAAACACCTTCAAGACCCCCAGATCACTCCAGATGGCAGTTGACCCCAAATTCTTGTTATGTTTTTGTTTCATTTCTATTAGTTTAAATCTTTCTATATTATATAATGTTGTTGTGCTATATAAAATAAACCTTCCTGGAGCTGAAACCCTCTCCAAGGCTTCTTTGGTACTTCACAAAGAAAAGGTAAGTACTCCAATCTGCAGGTCTTGCTGTATGTTCAGAAGCTCTGGGCTCAGGCTCATTCCCTCCCACCCCTGCAGTAGACACCCTCACCTCCCTCTGCAGATGGGCACCCTGATGAATATGCACCGCCCAGGTTGTGGCGCATCATGCTTTTGGGGGACAATGTTCTACTTCAAAGTCTTGGGAATTGGTCAGTCCTGATTTGCTAAAGACAGTAGTGGTGGGAACACAAGATCCAGTAAGGAGCCAGACAATGGTATACCCCAACGTCACCAAGGCCTCCAGGGGCTCCATCTCCAGCTGTACAAACAGCACAGGAAGTGGATTTTGTCTTAGGGTTATTTTTTTTCAGCCTATTAATATTATGCAAACCCAGCAGATACAAAAATTGCTTTGTGCAGTCTCCGAAATGTCTCAACCATTCATTTCCCGGATAAGGGGGTCTGCGGTGCGTTTGATGCCCCGGGATCGTTAATCCCAAACTTGGAGGCCTAATAAAATAATCAAAAAAAGTCCCCAGAAGTGTTTATAACTTCCATTATCTCCTGCTCTCAATTCCAGGATTGGTTGAGGCAGGATGGGGCTGCCTTCAAGTAGTACTTGAGTCTCTAGTATTTTTCTCCTCCAGGGGCCCCAGTGACCAGCATCCCTTTGTGGCTTGATCGCCTTGGTGAGACTGGTGTTTCTTCCAAGTGCTCAGGGCCTGAGGAGACAAAGCAGGCCTGCCTCACAAAGGCGAGGGAGCCAAAGGAGGCAAAATTGAATCTCTAGTATCCTGCTCGTGAGTAAACAGCGCTGCCATTTCTCCTCCCATCCAATTACTGGGCTTTGGAAGGGAGAGGGTGGCAACACCAGTGCATACAAATTGTAAAACTCTTAATCCCTTCCATATATGTAAACCACACATCCACCCACGACTTCATCCCCAAAGCCACCCAGGCGGCAGTGTGAAGGAATGGGCTCACCAGCTGCAGACTCGCCGTCTTCAAATTCTCATCAGCTAACGAAGGATATGCAAATGAGCAGCTTATGGGATTATGGCTTGTCGGACAGCAGTTCACCCCTAGCCATGGAGGACCCATACAGGTGTTAGTAAACGGGTTATTGGGCCGGCCCGTTCAGTCCTATTCATACTGCCTCGCACCCTTAGCCTAGCTTTCCCACTGAGGGCCAAGCAGGAGCCACGTTAGGCCTGTGGTAGGTCTGAGATGAGTGCCTTGCTAAGAGATATGGAGTTAATAAATCCGGACATTGGGTGTTTAGGCATACACAGCCACTTGAGAGCAGGCTCTCAGGGGGAAGCTTTTATCACTCCTCACAGGGCAAGGGCCTGAGAAATTGCCAGGAGCAGCCAGAGGCATTTGGTCCAAGTGACGTCCATTCCTGCTGCCCTTCCAGCCTCCACCAGGCAAGCACTGTCTGAGACTTGCCCTGGTCTCTCATTTCTTTTTTTCCCCCACTCTGGTGACCTTGGGCAAATGTTTTCCCACCACACTGACTCTGTACTGTATCTGTCAGGGAGAGTATGCAGCTGAGGGGGTTTACTACAGGGAGGGATGAACCCAGGTCAGTGGTGAAGAGCTTGCAGCAGGGGACACCCCCCCACACACACACACACATACATGCATACATATACATACACAAATGCACATACATACATGCACAAATACACTCAAAAATAAACAATCCCCAAAGCATAGGTAACAGATCCACTGGACTCAGCAATTCTGAAATCTCCAATATTCAGAAAAGGTGTTCTTTTTTCCTTTTTGTAGGGGGATATATGTGACTGGCTGTGTGTGTGTGTGTGTGTGTGTGTGTGTGTGTGTGTTGCACATGCATGTGTACATGTGGGTGTGGAGATCAGGGGGATTGTTCCTCAGGCACCACCTACCTTCTTTTCTTTTGTTGGCTTTGTTTCTTGAGACAGTCTCTAGAGTTCACTGATGAGCCTACACTGGCTGACTAGCTCATCCTAGGGATCTGCCTGTCTTGGTCTCTCTGGAACTGGGATTGCATGCTGAGTGCTGGGATGGAACTCAGGTCTTCATGCATGCACTGCAGACACTTTCACTGAATGAGCTATCAGCACAGCCCGTTTCCTTCATAACCCATTTAGCAGTGAAAACAGGTTTGACCTGACATGGGGTGGCTTAGAACCCCTCAGGTCCGTGCTATGTTAGGTATTTTGTTGCAGAAATATGAGTAAGTCTTGTGTTGAGCTGTTGCAGATGCTGTTGTGGGCTTTATGCAGCACATGTTGCACTCTTGATAGAATCATCCACAGATTTGTTCTAAAGATCCGAATCTTAAGTATACCTGGCCCAAGGGTGGCATAAAATGAGTTGTGACACTGAAAAAGTCAATTAAACCAGAGGCAGCCAGAGGAGCAGCACCTGAACACTATGCCATGGGCTTCTGTTAACAGAATGTCTTGGTGGCAAAGACAGTGGGAATCAACATGATTAACCCCTACCTGGCTGTGATGGTAACTGAAAAGCAAGACTTACCATTTAGAGGTTGGAAGCAGGCTTAGCAACATGGCTCAGTGGGTAAAGGACCAGATCCCAGCACACAGGAGGCAGAGGCGGTGGATGCTGGGAGCAAGCCGGCTTTCTAAACTAGCCTAATTGTTAAGCTTTGGTTTTTAAGTGAGAGCTTCTGCCTCAATATATAAGGTGAAAAACAAGAAAGAAAATCTCTGGGCTTTACATGCATGCCCACACACATGCATACACACCTGCACACACGTATACACACACACACACACACACACACACACACACACACACACATACATATATATATATATATAATACATTCATATACATGCCAAAAATAAATTTAAAAAGTGAAGATGCTGGAAGGTAAGGTTAGAACAATTTGAACCAACAATAAGTGCATTAGGCTTTCAGTTCTGTTTAGCATAGGCAAAAAGGCCTTGGCAACAGGTATTGCCACCATCTCCATTTGTACGTGGAGAAGCTGAGGCTTGCAGGGGTGACCCGTGGATGTCCTGCAAACATTTTGAGGGGTCATCCTCCCACACTACATAAATTCATGTTACAGCTAGCTCTTAGCAGATGGCTTATTCTGGTACCCAGAGCACACTCCACTTTCCTCTGCGCCCCCAATGACAGAGCAGACCCATTGGCCAGGATGACTGATAACTTCATTCTGAAAGCGACTTCAGCTTGCTCTCTCATCAATAGACCCTTTGTTTTCTCATCTATTATTTTTACATTCTTGAAAATACAGCTATCCCCATTTTGACTCCCTACTACTAGGGCTCTGTGTTTTCCATTTTCTGCTGCAAATGTGCCTACATATCTTGAGATTTTAATTAGGGCTTAATTTAGCTCCACAGAGCTGGTTTTAGGCTTGAAATAAGAAATTCATTCACAAATATTTCATGAGCACAAAAGAAATTAGGTAAGCATTTATTGAACATTGACTGTTGCCACTTGCGTTAACCTGTTTAATTCCCCAAAATTGCCCAGCAGGAAGAACTAATATATCCCCACTCTAATTATAAAAGCCGAAAGCAGGGAAGGCAGTGGCCCAAGCTCATGAAGTTAGCATGTGGCCAGCCTGAGACTAGAACTCAAGAGATCTGACCCCCAAGTGTCTGTGCCATGCTGTTCTGTACCGTGGCCACTTCACAAGACCTCCAGAAATGTCCCTGCATTTTCGAGGCCAGCCTAGTCTATAGACCGAGTTCTAGAACAGCCAGGGATGTCCAGAAAAACCATGTCTCAAAAAAACAAATAATATTAACATTAATAATAGAAAACTTGTTCATTCCCTCTTGTTTGTTTAATAAGTGTTTATAAAATGCCTGTGTAGTAGCAGCACAGCAGAGGACAGCCACTCACATGCAGGAAAGATGCCGCTCTAACTGTATCTTTAACAACTGACTGTCCAGAAGATAGTCTGCCAGTTTCTGTGAGACCACACTTCTTCCACACCTGAAGCTGGACAGCCACTATGCGATCAACCACTTACCTCATAAACATCCCTGGGAAGGTAAGGTCAAGTTCTCATACACCAGGGCCTGTCCTGCATGCTTCTTAGAGCCCAGTAAAGTCACTCTCCAAGTGCTTTGTGAACCTCCACTCTCACACACTAAATGCTAGCTCACCTGTTGTTTGTGGTGTTGACATTTGTACACACAAAAGCAGCGATATTACACTGAGCCTTGCATGAACTGGAGCATGTGACTGACTACTAATGTAAACTTCACATTCTTCACCAGGGCACATTGGCTGGAAAGATAAGAATTCCAGGTTCAGAGGGAACACACACACACGCACACGCACATGCACAAACACATGCACGCACACATACACATGAGCACACACATGAGCACACACAGGGCCAGTGAGATGATGCAGCAGGTAAAGGCACTTGCTGCCCAACCATACAAACCTGAGACTTGAATGTAATCCCCAGGACTCATGTAAAGGCAGAAGGAAAAAACCAGCTCTCAGGGTTAGCCTCTGTCTCCTATATATGTGCTGTGGCATGTGCCCCATTATAAGTTTTAAAGTAAATACACTACACAATATATAAAAATATTATAGAGAGAGAGATTTGAGAAGAGGTCTTACTCTATAGCTCAGGCTGGGCTGGAGCTCACTATATCACCTAGGCTAGTCTCAAACTTGTGACAACCTTTATGACTCAGCCTTCTAAGTGCTAAAATGACAGGTGAGAACCATCATGCTTGGCTTAATTTTGCTCAGTGTTGACCCTTGAACTTCTGTGTTTTGTTTTGTTTTGTTTTGTTTTGTTTTTTAGTTCTTAGAGACAGGGTTTCTCCATGTAGCTTTGGAGCCTGTTCTGGAACTCACTTTGTGTCCCAGGCTGGCCTCAAACTCTCAGAGATCCACCTGGCTCTGCCTCCCGAGTGCTGGAATTAAAGGTGTGTGCCACCATCGCCTGGTGAACTCCTGTGTTTTTAATATTTCCTGTAATGACATGATTCTGGGGGTTGTCCTTCAAGGGTTCATGTGTTGGAGGCTTAGTTCTGAGTGTGGAAATGTGAGAGGTAGGGGGTGTTCTTTAAGAGGTCATGGAGGGCAATGGACAATGCCCTGGAAAGGAAAGGCCACCTCCTGGAGTTCTGGTGTTATTGGTTGTCATAAGAACATGAGGCTTTGAAACCAATTAATTTGTACAATTAATATGAGTTAATGGATGTAATAAGAAAATGGCAGCTTTCTATTGTCAATGAAAGGGGGTATAGCCAGAGATAGAAGAGAAATAAAATAATAAGAGAATCTTGGAAAAAGATGAAAACAACCTGAATTTAGTCCTTCCCTCCTCCTTGGCTCCCTGTCCGCCCAGCTGTGTTCTGCCTCTGCAATGTCATCTGCCATTAGGGTCTCACCAGAGGCCAAACCTGTCACCAGAGGCCTGGTCTGGATTTTGTCCCCCAGAGATTGAATTTCTTTGTAAACAGCCAGCCTTGGGTGTTTCTTCATAGGAACACAGGACTGACCAATGCGGGAATTTTATTTAGCTAGCACTGTCTTAATGTTTATGATTGACAGCTGGATTATTTGGACTCACATCCCACTGTCGTGTACATGTGTGCACTTGCACACACACACACGTGCGCGCGCATGCACTCGCGCTTGCACACACACACACACACACACACACACACACACACACGCACGCACACACATCATTCCCACAGCTGCTCTCTTTCTAGTCCTTAGCAGGGTATAAACAGAAGAGTGCTTCAGGAAGATGAGCTGAGGTCCTCACGATGAGTCTGTTCTCACCACTGAACCTGAGGGCTTAGCAGAGCTGTGAACACCTGAAACACAAGAGATCATTGGCACATCAGAAAGCGACGATGGATGTGGGGGCTGCTGAAATGGTTCTGTGATTGAAGGTGTTATCTGCAAGCCCAATGACCTCCTGAGTTTGATCCCTGGGACCCACAGGCTGATAGCAGAGAACTGAATCCCACAAGTTCCCATTTGACCTCCACACATGTGCCACAGTGCACACATGTGCACTTGTGTGTGTGTGTGCTGGCTCTGCATGTGTAATTTTTATTATTTCCCCCATTGTCTCAGTCTTTGCAATGAGAGAATGTAATGATAGCCTATACATTATTCTATCCTTACTGTATATTATTCTAACTTTACTATACATTATTCTCTTCTTACTTTTTTATAAGACTGTGCACATCTGCGCTCCAGCTGAGTGCCAGCAGCTCTAGCCATCGTATTGAAGTTGATCTTATTAATTCCTACAATTATCTATTAAAGTGGCTATTACTCAGAGCCTCACAAAGCTGTCCAGTCACATAAAAATAAAACAGACTAATAACTGGTTGTCAAGGTAACAGCTTGTAAACGACAGGAGGAGGCTAGCTGGCAACTCCTGCTGCCTGAAGGCCTCCCTCTTTTCAGTGTACCCTCGCATGCCGCTTCTTCCTCTCTGCTGATGTAAAATGTGTCGATGTTACGAGGTTGCAGTACCTTATGAACAACCTGAAGGCAGCAACTGGATCTCCCTTGTCTTTATCCAGTACCTCCACAGTGCCTGTCAGGCCACGCAGCCAGTATTTGTTGGAAGGAGGCCCTGTGCCTCCCCTTTCTTCGAACTCCCCATAAGCTCAAGACTGATGAGGGCTTCCTCTCCAGGGTTTTCTCCTTCTTTCTCATTGCTTACTTCATCAGGAAGAATTTGGTCCAGCCTCTGGTCTCCTGATAAGCGAGAGGGGAAGAAACAAAGTCAGCATGTCTGCTGAAGTTCAGTGAGAGTTTACAATCCAGCAAGGAGGGAGCCTGAGACAGAGAGGGAGTCTGAGTGTGGAAGCATAGAGCCAGGGCTCTGGGATCTCTGAGGATGGATTTGTTCTGTTACAAATGGCACCTAAACTCCCACCAGGGGAGGGGGAGACAGGGGGTGCCCCTTCCCTGGCACGTGTGCACATGCATGTATTTGTGTGTTACAGTGCTGGGTTATGATGAACCACCATAACCAAAAGCAAGTTGGGGAGGAAAGGGTGTATTTGACTTACACTTTCATGTTGTAGTCCATCATTGAAGGAAGTCAGGACAGCAACTCAAACAGGGTAGGAGCCAAGGCCATGGAGGAGTGCTGTTTACTGGCTTGTTCCTCATGGCTTGCTCAACCTGCTTTCTTATAGAACCCAGGACCGCCAGCCCAGGGATAACACCCCCACAGTGGGCTGCCCCCCCCCACTCATTAATCACTCATTAATAAAATGCCCTACAGCTTCATCTCTTGGGGCCATTTTCTTAATTGAGGTTCCCTCCTTTCAGATGACTGTAGCTTGTGTTAACATAAAACTACCCAGCCCAGTAAGGTAAGGCATTGAACTCTTGCTAGGCAAGCCCTCGACCTCTGAGTGATATCCCCAACCCTACCTACCTTTTAAATTTGTGTCATCGATCCCAAGAGGTCTGAGACAAGAAGGGTTTCATGGAACTGAGGATGAGAGTCCAAGCCTGTCCCTGTTTCCATGGCGTTTTCTCTTCTAAACGACCCATACTTCTGGCTTCTGTTTACCATTAAACTGTCTTACTATCTGAAAGACTTCTGGTGTTCTGCAAAGCAAATGCCACTTTCTTCTTGGGTTTACCTTTTATCTGGTTCTGTACTAATAATATATTTAATTTGATAGTAGAGGAGATATGGGGTTAGCCTGTGTGTGACTGTGTTAGTCATCAATGGAAAATAAATGTAAGCTCATATTTGATGGATTTGCTAATGTGATCCTTCACTTCCTATCAATACCACTACATAGAATTCAGGAAGCTCATACAAGAATTTGGACACTAGGGGGAAAAAATCAACAAGGAACTCTGCAGAGTATCTTCTACAAATCCCTTTAAAAATGCTTTTGTCAAAAGGTCAGGGGAGATGGCTCAGTGGTTAAGACCACTTGCTGCTCTTGCAGAGGACCCAAGTTCAATTCCCAGCACCCACATGAGGCAGCTTACAGCCCCTCGGAATTCTACCTCTGTTGGACCTCTTTTTTGGCCTCTATGAGCACTTTGCTCTGTGAACATACTCACATGCATACACGTGCACACAAACAAACATGACTTAAAATAAGTCTTAAAGTGCCTTTGTCGCCCTTCAGTCTGCCCTGGGATGATGTAACTGTGTAGTTGGAGTTTTCTTGCCTGGCCCACAGTCGAGACAAATCTCTCTCACCCGCCAGGCCCATAGACGCTCAGACCCAACCAAGTAAACACACAGAAACTTACATTGCTTACAAACTGTATGGCCGTGGCAGGCTTCTTGCTATCTAGTTCTTATATCTTAAATTAACCCATTTCTGTTAGTCTATAAGTTGCCACATGGCTTGTGGCTTATCAGTACCTTACATCTTGCTTGTCATGGTGGTGACTGGCAGTATCTCTCTCTGCCTCCACCTTCCACTTCCCAGAATTCTCTTCTCTGCTTGTCCCACCTATACTTCCTGCCCGGCTACTGGACAACCAGTGTTTTATTTTAACCAATCAGAGCAACACATTTGACATATACAGAGTTCTGTCTTTGAACAAAGCATTGCTAACATGTGGTGCCTGAGGCTTTGGGGTTTGTGAGGACAAGTGTCTTGTTACATATTTTTAATCCCTACACTCCAAATTTATCCTCCTCTTTGTGCTCTTGCCCCACACCGAGGCTTCACTGAAGAACTCATTTTCCTATAAAATTAAAAGTCATATTAGAAGTGTGAGGTGGCAGGGACCAACAGCTATGGGGACATCTCAGTCATGCTGGACAGTCTGCAGAAGAGTGACTTCTAGTGAAAGTTAGGCGGCAATCATAGAACAGGATGCTGTTTCGTGGGCTATAAAATGAGTTCAAACACTTTGTGTCTGCAATTACTTAAAGTAAGGGGAAGATTTTAACCCTCTTGGTTCCCTTGGAGAAGACAAGACCCAACTAGATTTCTTGAATTCCTCCACACAATAGTTCTTCTTGTTTGCTAAATACTTCTGCTGTTGGAAGTAAAGAACTCAGCAGACTAAGTCCTTCAGCAAATGTTCTAAATACCTACTTTGGCCTGACACCTTGTCCTGGGATTGGCCTGTTAACCTTTCACCCTTTACCCAGCCTTCCGTGGGGAATGATTCTCTTAGGCTTCTCCTTAGGAAGGCCTGCTGTGGAGGCTGCTTAAGTCTGTTTAACCTGGGGATTTGGGGAGACAGCTTTGCCCAGGCATTGTTCTCCAGTACCATTTGTTCTCTATAGTTCCTCTCGAATAGCTGGCTGGTGCTTTGAAAACCCCTTTTTAAATGGTGCTGGGGATAAAACTCAGGGCCTTGTACCAGCTAGGCAAGCTCTCTACCCTCTATCCCCAGTCCAACCCATGGAACTCTATGTCTAATAGAGCACTCCTGTCTTCTGAGGGGGAATAAAAAGGCATTTTGCAGGATGGTACCTCATTTAAGTATTACTAAATAGATGTCCTATGTATTAAGACACATGAAGAATGGCAATATATCACAATGCTTTAGAGTTTATGAATGGCCTCAAGTACCTATGGTATAGGTGGCAAAGGCTGATACCCACTTTCACAGACAAGGAAACAATAGAAGCCAAAGAAAGTGAAGGCAAACGCGTGATTGATTGGTTGACTGGCATCAGATTCCTGTGGACTTGCTAATGCAATCCTTCGTGTTCTATTGATGCCAACATACAAAATTCAGAAGGCAACTTTTACCACTAAAAAGACAGTGGAATATGTGTACTTTTAAATTCAAATAAGAAACTTTTAAATGTAAATAATTTGAATTTTTAACTTAAAAAAAAATAGTCAATGGGGCTGGAGAGATGGCTCAGTGGTTAAGAGCACCCACATGGCAGCTCACAACTGTCTGTATCTCCGGTTCCAGGGGACCCGACACCCTCACACAGTCATACAGGCAGGAAAAACATCATTGCACATAAAATAAAAACAAACAAATCATTAAAAATAATTAGTCAGCAACAACCAACCAAATGAGGGGGGAAAAAGAAGAAAGAAAAGAAAAGGCCAAGTAGCAATATTTAGGACTCTTTACCTATCTACATCAGGCAGCTTAAAAAGTGCAAGCAGCTCTGGCTTCCCGGGATCTGACGTTCTGTTCTGGCCTCTGTCAATATGCACACACATGGTGTGGAACATATGCACATACACACACATTTAAAAATTTGGATAGGTTAAACATTTTACTACTTTAAAATTAAAACATATCCATGCATTGTGGCACATACCTATAGCCCCAGAATTCAGGAGTCTCAGGCAGAAGGGTTAAAGTGGGTTCTAGGCAGCCCGGGCTATAGAATGAGTTCCAGAATAGAAGCATTGGTGTACACTGTGAGATGTTACTGCCTCAAAAACCCAACCCAAACAAAACCAAAACCCCCACAAACAATATTAACAAATATCATTATTATTTATAATTTAAATTAAAATATAAAAATGAAATTAGAAATTCTGGGTGAGATGACTGAGCAGGTAAAGGCATTTACTGTCAAATCTGAGGACTTGAGTCTGAGCCCCGGGACCCACATGGTGGGAGAAGAGAATCAGTTTTCAAAAGTTGCTCCCTGACCTCCATCCACATGCCATGGATGCATGCACATATCCCCCCCTCAAAAAATTTTAAATAAATAAATTTAATTTTAAAAATTAAAAACAAATCTTATACAAGATCTTCCTAAGAAAACAGCAAATCTAGAAGCTGTGATGGAAGAGATAGATGCCTTTTGAACACAGCCAAAGGCCAATGTTAATAACAACAGAAAAAGAAATACAGGGACTGGAGAGATGGCTCAGTGGTTAAGGGCACTGGCTGCGCTTCCAAAGGACCTGGGTTTGAATCCCAGCCCACATGTGGTGGCTCACAACCATCTCTCACTCACTTTCAGGGGATTTGATGCACTCTTATGGCCTCTGTGGACACCAGGCATGCATGTGGCACACAGACAAGAATGTAGGCAAAACATCCATAAACATAAAATAAAAACCAAGATTCAAAAGAAGAACTACAATAAAACTGGAAGTACTCGTTTGTAGTGGTGAACAGTGAAATAAATGATGGTGTTTGCTGGAGAGCACTATTCAGCCTCTAGGCAGACTGAGTTAATACATTGTCTCTTAATCTAGATGGACCATGACACGTTTATTAAGTAGAAAAACAAGCAGCTTTGGTACGAATTTTACTTTCTCAGAACTCTGTCAGGCAACCAGAAACTAACATCCCAAGAAAGTGGACAAGCACCCCTGAGGATCAGACTCAGTCTCCTGAAAGTCACAGGGCCTTTAAACATTTTAAAAAATTCCACTAGACATGGTGGTGCACACCTTTAATCCCAGCACTTGGAAGATAAACTGTAGGATCTCTGTGAGTTCAAAGCCAGCCTGGTCTACATAGTGAGTTCTGGGCCAGCCATGACTACACCGTGAACTCTCTCAGAAAAAAAAAAAAATCCTTCCTAGAAAATTATATAATTCTTATTATTGTTATATAATATTTATTCTTTTAAACTTTATGTGCATTGATGTTTGCCTGCATGTATATCTGTGTGAACATGTTAGATCCCCTGGAACAGGAGGTACAGACAGTTGTGAGCTGCCATGTGGGTGCTGGGACTTGAACCCAGATTCTTTGGAAGAGCAGTCAGTACTCTTAACCACTGAACCATCTCTCCAGCCCCATATAATTGTAATTATCAATGAATATTATTTCATATTAATAATGTCATGGTAACATTTCTGTTCATGCATGTTCATGCTTTGTTCATATTCAGCTGCCTAGCTTCCCTCCTCATCCACTCTTTCCCATTCCCTCATCTTTCCCTACTGTCCTAATTCCTTTAAAACCTGTTCTTTGTCTTCTTTGAGGCGTCATAGCTGTGTACAGTTTTATTACTGTTATCACTCAAACTTCCGTATATGAAAGGGAACATATCACCTGTGTCTTTCTGCAGCTGGCTGACTCCACTTAACATGGAAACTTCTAAGTCTATCCATTTTCCTGCAAGTAACTTGGCCTTTTGGCCTTTTTCTTCTTTGGTTCTAACAGTCCTTTTTTTTTTTTTTTTTTTTTTTTTTGGCACTGAGGACTGAACCCAGGGCCTTGAGCTTGCTAGGCAAGCGCTCTACCACTGAGCTAAATCCCCAGCCCCGGTCCTAATATTCCAAAGCATACACATGCTACAGTCTCCTTACCCGTATTTCTATTGACAGATAGTGAAGCTGACTGAATAGAGTTCCTTGTGGCTTCTGGCTTCATTCACTTTGAGTAGAAGCCCAAGAACTGATCATGAACAGCCTCTAGTGTTTGATTTCGAGGAACCTCCAATGTCTACATTAACTTACATTTTCACCAGCAATACTGTCTACCTGACCACCATTGTCACGTAACTGAAAGTCCTTCTCTATTATTTTTTTCATAGCAATTCTGATTCACGTAAGATGGCCTCTCAGTGCAGGTTTTGGTGGTAGTATTGGCTTTGTTTTGAGATAGGCTCTCTCGAGCTGGAGAGATAGCTCAGTAGGTAAGAGACAGGCTCTCTCTATATAGCTCCAGCTGGTTTGGAACTGGCTGCCTGCCTCGGCTTCCTGAGTGCTGGTATTAAAGGCATGGGCCTCCACACCCAGCTTCAGTGCAGTTTTGAGAAGAATTCCTCTGAGGGCTAAAGAGCTTGAACATTTTTTCCTACAAACGACTGTATTTCTTTTGAGAAGTGTCTGTCTGGAGCGTTTGTCCATTTTACTGGCTGAGTCACTTATTCTTTCCTGTGGGGTTTTTTGAAGTCTTTCTTTGGGGAATGAGATGTTCATCTGCCAGACTGCTGGAAGAGTTTGCCCACCCATGTGGTGGGATGTATTGGCATCTCCTGATCACTTCCTTTGCTGTGCAGATGTGTTTGATTTGATGCATTGCCATATGCCAGTTCAATCCCCACTCTTATCTCCTGAGCTATTGAAGTCCTATCTGCAAATCTATTGCCTGTCTGCACCTTAGGGGTGTTCTCTCTTTTCTTTCTAGTTTCCAAAGTGTTGTGTTGTTTCTTGAGACAGGATTTCTCTGTGTAACAGCCCTGGCTATCCTGGAACTCATTCTGTAGACCAGGCTGTCCTTGAATTCACAGAGATCCACCTGCCTCTACCTCCCAAGTGCTGGGATTAAAGATGTGTGCCACCACCACCTGGCCAGTTTTCAAATCTTATATTAAGGTCTTTGATTCACTTCAAGTTGTTGCTTTTAAATGTCCCCACAGATTCAGTATATTCCTTTTTGTTTATTTACTTATTTAAATTTTATTTATGTGTGTTTTACCTAGAGGAATGTCTGTGTGCCAAATGTGTGCAGTACTGGCAGAAGTCAGGAAGAATCCTGAAACTGGAATTACAGACTGCTGTGAGCCACCATGTGGGCGCTGGGAATCGAATCTGGCGACTTTGCAAGAGCAGCCAGTGCTCTTCAGTCTTGAGCCCTCTCTCCAGCCCCTGTAGTTGTTTTTGTAGAGAGTGTATGATGCAGGTCTAGCTGCAATTGTCTATGTGTAGATATCAAGTTTCCCAGAACCATTTACTAAAGAAGCTGTCTTTATTATTTATCCAGTGTTTATTTTCTTTCTTACTGAGAATCTACTAACTGTAGTTGCATGCTGTTGTTTTGTCCCCCACCCCAGGTCATCTGTTCTATCCCATTGGTCTAGGTATCCGTTTTTATGCCAACATGGCTTTGTTTGAAGTCAGATATAGTGGCACAGCATCACTGTCTGCTCAAGATGGCTTTAGCTATTTAACGTATTGTCTAAGAATTACTATTGAGATGAAACTTCATGAGCAAGAACAATTCAGAGAGGAAGGGGTTTATTTCACCCACCCTTCCATGTAACAGTTAGGAACTCAGCAGGGCAGGAACCTGGAGGCAGGGGCTGATAGAAGCCATGGAGGGATGCTGCTTACTGGCTTGCTTCTCATGGCTTACTCAGATGGCTTTCTTTCTTATAGCAAGCAAGACTAGATGGTACCACTCACACTGGTACCGTCTTAATCACTGATTAAGAAAATGCTCTACAGGTTTGCCTGCAACCCTATTTTATGGAGGCATTTTTTCAATTGAGGTTCCCTCCTCTCAGACGACTTTAGCTTGTGCAAGTTGACATACAACTAGCCAGCACAGGTATTTTGTGTTCAGATGTGAATTTTTGCAAATATATATATATATATATATATATATATATATATATATATTCAGTAAAGAGTGTCATTGATATTTTGATGGAAATTGCATTGAACTTGTCAATTGCTTTCAGTAGTATAGACATTAAAACAGTATTGATCTCCCTTATCCATGAATATTGGAGTTTTTTCCTACTCTGGTATCTTTTTCTTTCTGCTGTGGCTTCTGATTTCTATTGTAGAGATGTTTACTGCCTCTGTAGCTCTATTCCCAGATAGTGTTTTCCTGTGGCTGTTGTGAATGGGACTGTTTTCCCGATTTCTTTCTCGGAAACGTCATTATTAATGCACAGGAAAGCCACTCCTTTTGTGCTGACTATATCCTGCTACCATTTGCTGAGTTTGATTGCAGATTCTAGGAGTCTCCTGGTGGGTCTTCAATTTCCTGGGCATAGACACATATCATCAGCAAACAATTCTGCATCTCTTTCATTTCTCTTGCCTGATTGCTCTGCATAAAACTTCATATACTATATTTAATATTAAGCAATATAGCCCTGTTCCTGGTTTTGAAACCATGTTTTAGTGTTTCCCAATTAAGTATGATGCTACTTGTGTGTGTGTGTGTGTGTGTGTGTTTATGTGTGGCCTTTATTATGTTCATGTTTCATTTTTCTACACCTAGTATATTCAGAATTATTATAAAAGGATGTTGAATCTTCTCTAAGACTTTTCTTTCTTCTTCTAATAAGCTGATTGTATGATTTTTATCCTTGAGTTTGTTTGTGTTGAACTATCCTTGCATCCACAGAGTGAAACAGCTAGATTGCTGTGTGATCTCTTTTTACTGTGCTGTGGAATTCAACTGGCAAGGACCGACACTTCTTCTGTCTATACAGAAGGAAATTGCTCTATTGGTTTTTTTTGTTTGTTTGTTTGTTTGTTTGTTTGTTTTTTTCTTGTAACCTGGTTTTGGTATCAGGCTTCATAGAATGAGTTTGATAGTGTCTTTATGTTTCTATTTTACGGAAAAGGCTGGAGGGTCATTGGTAGAATCCAGGTAGAATCCAGGTAGAATCAGGTAGAATCCAGGTAAGAGCCCACCTGGTCCTGGCTCTCCTTTGTTATGGATGCTGTAAGCCCATTGTTTGTTACTGGTTTATTTAGATTTATAATTTTTAAAAAATTTGTTCTTTGTCATCTTTATAATGTATTGTTGTTTGCTTTTGCTCTTTAGGGGGGGGGGCTGCCATCCAGTTCCCAAATAAATCACACATGGAGGCTTATTATTACTTATATATGCTTGGCCTTAGTGTGGCTTGTTTCTTGCCAGCTTTCCTTAACTTTAAATTAGTCCAGTCTATCTTTTGCCTCCGGACTTCTCCCATTCTCTTTCTTCTGTAAATCTTATTCTTACTCCGCGGCTCACATGTAGCTGGGTGGCTGGCCCCTGGAGTCCTCCTTCTTCTCCGGCTACTTCCTTCCTCCCAGATTTCTCCTTCTGTACATCCACTCTGCCTGGAAGCCCCACCTATCCTTTCTCCTGCCTTGCTATTGGTCATTCAGTTCTTTATTAGACTGTCAAGTATTTTAGACAGGCAAAGTAACACAGCTTCACAGAGTTAAACAAATGCAACATAAACAAAAGTAACACACCTTCAAATAATATTCTACAACAGTGTATAAGATGCATTCTAATTCCTCTTAGTTCAGTTTTACAGTTTAGTGGTTTAAATAGGAATGGCCCCTATTGGCTGGGTGATTTATGGTGCACAGCTTTAATTCCAGCACTCAGAAGGCAGAGGCAGGCAGAACTCTGTGAGTTCAAGGCCAGCCTGATCTACAGAGTGACTTCCAGGACACAGAGGAACAAAAACGAAAATGAGAGAGAGAGAGAGAGAGAGAGAGAGAGAGAGAGAGAGAGAGAGAGAGAGAGAGAGAAGAAGGAGGAGGAGGAGGAGGAGGAGGAGGAGGAGGAGGAGGAGGAAGGAAGGGGGCGCTGGAGCTGGTTTACTAGTTAAGAGCACTTGCTGCTCTTGCAGAGGACCTGAGTTTGATTCCCAATGCCCATGTCAGGAAGCTCACAATCACCTGTATTACTGGGATCCAGTGCCCTATTCTGGCCTCTGCAGGAACCTGCATACATGTCACACACACACACACACACACACACACACACACACACACACACACGCACACACGCACACGCACACATGCATGTATGCATGCATGCACACACTCAGCAAAACTTAAAAACTAAGAATCTCTAGAAAGGGAAGGCTCCTTAGCCATTCCCTCCTAGTTCCAATTCCATAATTTATAAACCGAAATTGAAATTTCTACTTCACAGGTTGTTGTGGAACAACTCCATACTACAAAGTATAAGTTGGGGTGGGATTCTTTTCAGCCGTGATGGCGGTGGGATGAGTTGTGCTTCCCTGTGGAGCACTCAGACTTACTTCTGTGGCCGCCTCCTAAGTGCAGCACATTTACTCTTTTGAATGTCTCAGGATAAAGGCCCACAGAGTCATAAAACGTGAGCATCTGAAAGGACCATGACATCCTGGTCCTGCTCCACCCTCTCCACCAGGCAATGGGGCACACCGAGGTCCTTGTTCTGCCTCGTAGCAAGTTGGTTCCACTGAGGCTATCACATTTAAGAAGACCCCTATACCATATTTTTACCAGTTTGCTTAAAAAGAAAATTTAAGTCAGCATACAGAGTGATGGCCTGGTGGCACTGGAAACTCACTGTGTGTGCCTCTCAAAGGAAGCAGTTTTCAGTAGAATTTGCCTTGTCTGGCAAAAGGACCCTTCATCCTAAGCATAGGACAAGGACTTCTTTGAGGAATTTGCTCATGTGTTGAGTGGTGAATTCATTATCGCAATGATGAATGCAAATGTCCCCAGCAAAGTATGTGCTCTGCTGGGCCTGGTTAGCAAGGAGTCTCGCCGGATAGTGTTTACAGACAAATGCAGGGCTTACGAGGTCCTGGTGAAAAACCACTAACAGCACGACAACAAAACCACAGCAAAACTCGCTGAATCCTGACCACAAGAAAAGCCGTGGGGGCCAAGGCTTGCCTTTCCACGGATTCTGCACTGGAGCAGAACTGTTTTGGAGAGAGCTGTGCTTCGAGTGTGGTAAGCTAATGATCCCTTCCATTTGTGTGGCACTCTGTTCAAAGCACTGTCTCATAACATTCTCCCTTTGATCCTCAAAACAGGCCTGCAATGGAGGCTTGCAATTTCCCAAGAAAATCCACTCACGCTTTTCAGCTGGCTGCTCTTTGGTTTCATGCATATTGCAACTCTGAGAGCTGTTAATTCTCAAGTGCAAAGAGTCAGAGCAATTTAGGGAGAGCTGTTTCTATAAAGGATTTGTGTGTGTGTGTGTGTGTGTGTGTGTGTGTGTGTGTGTGTGCGCACGTGTGAGCATATGTGTATACATGTGTATTGCTGCACATATGTAAGAAAATATGTATGAATGTGTATGTATCCATGTGTGTCTGAGTGTGTGCATGCATATGTGTTTGTATATATGTGTATGTGTGTATACATGTGTGTGCAAGTGCATGTTTGTGAGAAAATGTGTGCATACATAGGTACACACGTGCAAATGAATGTGTGTGAATGTATGAGAAAGTGAATGTGTATGAATGTATGCTTGTGTGTGTATGTGTGTGAGCAGGCAAATGTGTGCTTATTTCTCAGTTATAAACTGGTTTCTTTTGAAGGTGAAAAATGACCTATCAGTTCACCTGACACTGTTTTCATTTGCTCAACTTGCTGCTTTAACTGAGCCCTTTGTAGGAGAATGTGAGGGAGTCAAGCTGTGGTCTTTGAGCTGGGCATGGTGACACACATCAGGAATATAAGTGCTTGGGAGGTGGAGGCAGGAGGATCAGAAACGCAAGGCCAACCTGAGCTACATAGTGGTTCCAGGACAACCTGAGCTACCTGAGACTCTATCTCTTAACTAAAACAAAAGCAAAAAAAAAAAAAAAAAAAAAAAACCAGAGCCAGATATTGGGGTTAAAACCAAGAGATCGGAAAAGCAGAAAGAAGCCAGCCACATTCTTACCAGCCCTCAGTCTCCAAAGAGACCTACTTCCTGTATACCCATGCCTTTCTGTTCGGCATCTCACCTCCTCTGTACGCCCAGCTACATCACTTCCTGTCTGTCTGTAGAGTCCTTCAGACCCCTAGACCTCTATGGTTAGTGCTGGGATTAAAGACATGTGTCACTATGCCTGGCTCTGTTCCCCAGTGTGGCCTTGAACTCACAAAAATCCAGATGGATCTCTGCCTCCCAAATGCTAGGATTAAAGGCTTGTGCTACCATTACCTGCCTCTATGTTTACTATAGTGTCTGGCTTTTTCCTCTGATCCGCAGATAAGCTTTATTAGAGTGCACAATATTTTGGGGGACGCAATATATCACCACACCCAACAAAACAAAACAAAAGATGTGTTTGGGTGCTGGAGGGATGGCTCGGTGGTTGAGAGCACTGATTGTTCTTCCAGAGGACTCCTGTTCAATTCCCAGCACCCACATGTTAGCTTACAATGGTTCTCTAGTTCCAGGGCATCTCTGCTCTCTTCTGGCCTCTGCAAGCACTGCACACACATGGTGCATACACATACACACAGGCCTCATACCCATAAAAAACTAAGTAAAAAATACATCTTTTAAAAAAGATGCATTCTTTGTCTTTGAGTTCGAAGTAGAGTTGGAGAAGAAAAGAAATACTGAAACACGAGGGCATTCTAGAACAATCCCATTCAACACCTATGGCTCTGAGTTTGTTTACATTTGCTAAGCCCACACAGAATATTCCACAAAAGAGTCTCCCAAGGGGGAACCCAGGCAGAATAAGGCAAGCTCTCCATTTCCTGTAACCAAGGGTGGGTTCCCCTGACAAGAGCTGCCTCTGTCTTGCTTGCTTCCAACAGAGAGCAGTTTTGGTAACCAGTGCTCTGTGAAAGTGGGACTCAAGCTAAATAGTGCTTTCCTTATGGGGAGAGTGTACTTATTCAGTGTTGAGACCCGAGATGGAGGCCTTTTTATATCATGGATGCTTTCCATTGCAAACAGCATGTAAACCCATTTCAATTTGGGATTATTTAATAAATAAATTTTAAAAAAACCACTGTATCTGTTTTAAATTGGGGACTCAGCCTTAGGCACAGGTAAATGAGGGTCTACTTCCGTGTCTCTATAGACTACTGTTAGTTTTTCTTCATCATGGAGGGGCTCTATTTTGGGACAAGCTTGCCTGTTTTTCACAGTACTCTGCTGTTGAGCTGGAATCTTGGAGCATGGAGATAAGTAGTTGGTGTCTAGAAGTCTTATGCTGGCGTTCAGGCTCTCTAAAGGTAGGTGGCTTTGAAAAGGAAGTAGCTGGGAGAATGTGGGTTCACCTCCAGCCACAGGTAGATGATGATTACTGGCCACCACCTACCAGCTGATACCTGTTAGGCCCCAAAGAAACGCAGGACAAATGGCTAACTGAAGAACTGCTTTAACATACCAAATTTGAGGGCCACCAGGTTCTGTTACAGAGTTCTGGTTCCTCCCAGCACTTCTCCCCCTCCACTCTAAACCTCTCCAGCCTCCGAGCTTTGCTTCCCTACCCCAAACTCTCTTACCAGCCATTGTGGCTGTGCGCACTCTTGGTCCTCAGCTCCTCCCTTGTCCTTTTGCCTCTCCTCCCCTGTCTTCCTCTCCCACTCTCCCCTTCTTTTCTCACGGCCTGGTCCATTCTGCTGGCCCAGTGTGGTCTGGACTCTTCCAGATGCCTCTGGCTGTTCTCTCCCTCATTTCAACACTAAAAACCTTCTCCTCAACCACACCTAGGAGCAGCCATGTGCTCACTGGCATTCACTCCTCTCCCCCCACCTTACTTGATCCTCCCGTTCCAGCCCACCCCTACCCCATCCATCCACGACTATCTCTTATATTATTTTTTCTGACAAGATCTGTCTGTACCACTTGTCCTTTACTTTATATGTATCCTCTGTGTTCTATAGATTGTAGCTTGGTTATCATTGACTTAACAGCTAATATCCACATGTAAGTGAATATGGATGCCTTCACTCTTATACCAATGGCAGAGAGATGTGTCTGAGGTTCTGTAAACCTCCTCAGACATTTGACATGCACATGCTGTCATCAGGGTACTTGACAGGGAGGCAGGGAGTGGATTGCATAGTGGCCTTAGGATGTGTGTGTGTGTGTGTGTGTGTGTGTGTGTGTGCTTGCAGTGGTTGGGGTACATGCACACAAATGTATACATTCCTGTGGCAGCCTGAGGTTGATGTCAGGTATTTTCTCCAATCGCCTGTCACCTTATTGTTTGAGAAAGGGTCTCTCATTGAACCTGGAACTAGCAAAGTTGTCCTCTAACCAAGCTACAAGGGAAGAAACAAGTGGAGAGCTGAATGTGGCAATGCCCCTGCAGGGGATCAGAGCGAGTCTGGAAGAGTTCCTGTGGCTCAAAGTGAGCATGCTATGCACCGTCACGTGCATGGCCCCACTGGCAACTGCCTCAACGGAGATGAAGCCTCTGATTCACCCTTTATCCTCCCTGGCTCATTACTGCTGTACAGGGTCTGCCGTGGTTCACAGGAAGGTCCAACAGACAAAGACGCTTGCAATTCCTGTGAATATTTGATTTTTGAGATTCATATTTCTGTCTGGTGAGAAAATTCATGGAATCCCAGAAAGTCTAGTTTATACAATCATCAGAAATCTAAGAGAATTTTAAACTTCAGACCCCCTTTTCCAAGGCATAATATACAAAGTCAATTAAGGTACTGCTGCTCAGGGTAAAGTGGGATGTGGTCCTGAGTTACCCTTTTCAGCCATCCTAACATCCTAACCCACAGCTTCTGGATCCCCAGAACAACCCCCTGCCCCCAGGCCTTTGTGCACATCCTGTGTCATCTCCTTTGGCAACAGGGCTCAGATGAGGCTGCCAGTCACTTCTGACTGGAGAGGAGGAGTTGGAGAGTGGCCTGCAGTGCTGAACACGCGTTTCAGTTAGTGTTTACCTTCTTAAATTTATCTTTCCGACACATCGCTTGATAATCTAAACAGTAACAAGGAGGAAAGACAGACAGGCAGATAGAAAGAGTGGCAGGGGGAAAAGGAAGGGAAGAAAGGAGGAAGAAGGAAGGAAGGGCTAGAGGAGGAGGAGGGAAGGGAAGAAAGGAGGAAGAAGGAAGGAAGGGCTAGAGGAGGAGGAGGGAAGGGAAGAAAGGAGGGGAGAAGGGATGAGGAGGAAACAGGAGAGGAGGGCCGGGAAGGCAGGCTGGTCATTGCTGGGGTTGGTTGATTTGTGATATCTCATTTCAAAAAGTGAGCAGTGTGGCTTGATGCCAAATGAAATATGAACAAAATGTTGAAAATTCAAAAAAAAATCAAAATCAATACCCCCCTCAAAAAAAATCTTTCAATAAAATGAATAGGAAAGAAGGGTGGCAGAGCCATGCCCAGTGGGAATGACCTGATTGTAGGACGTGAGAGAGAGGACTGTTGCCCTGTTCAGGGATGATTTTAATACCTCCTTGTGCAAGATGACCTAAAAGTAAAAATGATGCAGCATGTACAGCATGTAAAAAGTAGTTGAAAATCACTGAGAGGGGTGGGGGTGGGGGATGGGGAGAGACAGACAGACACAGAGAGAAGTAAATTAAAATGCTGTAGTTTATGTGATGAAGTCTGCAAGTCGGAAAGCCTTCCCGAAGCCCATGGAAACTGGGCTTTGAGCTGTTGACTTTAAATCCTGTGGGCTGTCCCTATGCCCACTCCGAGCCTCTGGCTCCTGTTTCCCACTGTGATGGTGCATTCCTGTTTATCACTTTTTGGCCTCTGTACTGGCGTGGACAGTTAGAATAGACTCCTGAAAGGGTAGCTCGGCTCCCCTGTGTTTGAGTGCAGTGGCTGAGTCCTAGAAAACGCTGTTCCATTAAAATATCCGAAACATAGGCAGCTGCACTTGACTGGTTTTCCAAATAAGAGTCTTGGGACGTCACTTCCCTGGAGACGGGCCCTTTAAGCCGCAGAAGGACAGGCGTCAAATAGTAGCTATCCTTCACCTCCCAGGAGTCCAGAGAGAATTTTTATGTCTCACAGCTGAATCAAACTTCACAATGCACCAGAAAAGAATCAGCGAAGGGCTGAGAGCTGGTGCAGGGTCTTCAGAGCCAAATGCTAATGGTCACCTTTAATGAAGCCTGACAGTACAATCTGCTTCTCATTGTCGCCCAAGTGTGGCTCCCAAGCACACCCTGGCTTTGGGGCCAGGACAGACTGGGATAAATGGCCCTGCTGGTGAGCAGGCCTGGGCACAGCTGATCTTTCAGCCAGGATTAAATTAATTAAAGCGATTCTCCTGGCCAAGGAATTAGTCTTTTTATCTGTCATTATTGTATTGTTTATTAATCTCCAATGGAGGCTAATTGGTATCTGGGCTTTTGGACGCCAGGGATCTTAGAGTGATAGGGATGAAATTGCCTTCATTTGCAATGGGAATAGGAGGAAGGGATGTCTTAGTTGTAGGTGTGAAATGAGCATGTTAACTTAAGGCCTCCATCAAAAGGCTACCACAGCCCACGGCAAGAGCAATAAGCAGGCAAGGCAAAGCTACAAGGGGGTAGTTGAGGCTCTGTCTCACATTCGGGATGCAGTGAGATAACCACAGAGAAGTTGACTGCATCCAGAACATTGGTCCAGGGAATCAGAAGGCTCCTCAAATGGGGTGCACCATGGTTAACATGGTGAGTGTTCAGCCCAGAAGGAGCTGGAGAAATGTCGATAAAACTGTCATTTCAACAGATGCTAAGGAGATGCAGCCAGTGATGTGTCAGTCAGTTGCTCTCCTCGATGGTAAAACACCTGCAAAGAACAGCTTCAAGAGGGAGGGTTATTTGGGCTCAGGCTCTGAGGATACAGTCCTTAGGGCCGGGGAGGTATCTTGGCAGGAAGGTGAGATGATTGGTTGGTCACACTGCATCCACAGTCAGGAAACAGACAGATGAATGAAGGTGCTCAGCTCACCTTCTCTGTCTTAGTCATCCTGAGACCCCAGCTCCCATGAGATGGCACTAAATATATCTAGGGTGGATCTTCCTACCTCAGTTAATACAATCTAGAAACTTCCTCACGGATGTGTCTAGAGGGACACATAATTATGTGTCCTAAATGATAGCTCTAGATCCTGTCCAATGAACAACATTAGCCAACCCAAACAGGGAGGACGCTTGCCAAAGCAAGGAGATTTCTTAGGTAGGAGAAGGGCTGGGGCTGATTGAAACACCAAGACAGCACAGAGTCCAAAGGGAACTCAGTCTCATTTTCTACTCTGCTTCCGGTTTTACTCTTGGATGAACAGGGTGGTTCATGGCGAAGGTCCCAAAGGTTGGGCAGTTATGGGGTGTTTGTCCATATCTTGACACATCCTAATCAGGAAGAGAGACCCACAGTTCTGTTTGGTTTCCCAAAGGCATTCTTTTGTTGCAAACAATCAAAATTCATGTCCCCTGGCCTCCACAGATGTTCCATATTTGGAGGGAATTCCTGCTCTGAAAGCCATTTTATTTTAGTGCTTTTCTTCTTCTTGGTCTGAGTTCTAGGGTCTCAAGGAGGTAACTGCAAGCTATTGTTTTGCAAGCTTGGAGCCTCTCTGCTAGCGCCAACCCTTAAAACCTCACCTAGGCTACTAGCCTTCTAGAATTCTGCCAGTGACCAGGGACCAAGGTCCAAAGCCAGAACTCTGGGCTTATGGATCTTGAATGAAGTCTCTATCTCTATGACCTGTCCCTTAGCAACAGCCATGCCACAGCATCATCTTCCTTCTCTGATCATTGGGTACCACCTCAGCCTCTACCAACTGAGGTGGCAGCTTGGGGTGGGACTGTGGGTGTGTCTTGCCTCTGAATTGCATCCCCAAAGATTGCTGGATGCAGCATGTAGAAACAGGGTATGCAGAGCACTAAGTATTTGGGAGGAGGCATGGATCAGATTCCCCATTGCCACAATTCGAACCAGAGCCTAAAATCATCTTCTTGTAGTTAGAGTTTTCCTACCTGGCCCAGAGTCAGGACAAATCTCTCTCACCCTCCAGGCCCATAGACACTCAGAAACAACCAAATAAACACACAGAAACTTATATTGCTTACAAACTGTATGGCCGTGGCAGGCTTCTTGTTACCTACTTCTTTCATCTTAAATTAACCCATTTCTGTTAGTCTACACTTTGCCACATGGCTTGTGGCTTACCGGTGTCTATACATGTTGCTTCTCATGGCAGCGGCTGGTAGTGTCCCCTTCCAGCCTTCCTGTTCCCAGCCTTCTCCTCTTCCTTGTCCCACCTACCCCTATCCTTCCTGCCTGGCTACTAGCCAATCAGCACTTTATTTATACAGAGTGATATCCACAGTGTCTTCTGTCCTATATTCCACCTCCTCTATTGGCTCTATCTATAGTGTGGGGTAAGGGACTCACCTTTCTTACTCCAAACAAGGTATGGCCATCCCAAATCACTGATCAGAACAGAGGGGGAACCTTAGCAATTTCCCTTTGGAGCTGTCGCTAGCCTGCTGAGCATGGGAGACCCCAGTAGTAGCCACTCGCCATACCTGTGGTGGGGAGATGGTGGCCCTTCGCTGATTGAGCTTGCCTGGTGTGGGGTAGGTAGACTCCCAAGGTTCTTGTCTTGAGTCACTCTTCAAGCCACCATTGGTACTCATGGGAAGAGAGAGCTGCCCAGTTTGAACCAGGGAAAGTGAAGACCCTTGCCTGAGACCCCCTGGATGCACTTGTTACTCTACCTTTCAGAGTGTCCTAGAGCCAGAGCCAGGACACATGGGCATGGGTGTGGGGAAGTAACCCTTATGCACCGGCTATCTTCCCCAGCCTACCTCCCAGAAGCCTCTGAGGGTTGCTCTACCTATCTCCTCCAGGGATTTTAATCATAGTCCATGAAGTCAGTTTTTTTCCAGTGTAATACTGATCCAAATCATATCAGCCCCAAATGCCCATGTTATCTACATGGTTTTGTTTGATAAAGCCAAGCATGAAGCCTAGGCCAAAATTTTCCGTGAATACCCATGTGTGTATGTGCATGCTAGTACTCATGCCTGTGCATGTGTGCAGGCCAGACATCAATGCTGAGTGTCTTCCTCTGTTGCTCACCACTTAGTTCACTGAGACAGACTCTTACTGAACCTAGGAGTTCATTGTTTGGGCAAAACTGGCTGTCGAGGGAGCCTCCCCAGGACCCACCTGTATCAGCCCTGGGGTTACAGGCAAGCCCTGCTATACTCAGCTTTTTACATGGGTGATGGGGACCCAAACTCAAGTCCATATACATGTGTGGCAGGTACTTTACCCAGTGAGCCGTGGCCCTAGTCCCTACACCACCTGCTTTTTAAGTGCTTATCACTGCCTGTAACACAGACATCCCTGGAAGAACTTCCCAGCAGATGGGTAACCCATGACTTCCAGGCTAGAAGCTCAACTCTGGGTTCTAATAGTTTCCACACCTAGTCTGTTCTCAGGAAATTTTTTGCATATGAGTGAGTGAATATCGAGCCTTTCTAATACAATGAGAACACACGCACAGACACACAGACACACACACTCACTCGATCTTGGGTTTTCAGTGTAAACTAAGACCAACAGCAGGTTAGATTGTTCCTCCTCTTGCCTTCAGGGATTATCGTTTGAAGTTGGCAGCACTTCAGGAATTCTCACTACACACTTAGTGTCAAGAGCATTTGCACTGATTTAATCATGACATCTTTAAAATCCCAACTTGTAGGGCTCAGCGGTTATGAGCATTTGCTGCTCTCGCAGAGGACCCCTGTTTCATTCTCAGCACCCATGTTGGCCACCTCACAACTGCCTGGAACCCTAGCTTGGAGAGCCAACGCCCTCTCCTCCACACACCTGTTCTCTGCCCTTCTCTATGGGTGTATTAATCATCGGCTTGACTCCTTCAGAGTCCGTGCTCGGATGCCAGCCCTGGCTGTTCCCAGCATGAAAGCCCTTCGAGCGATTCAGTGTGTGCTGTATGGCGTAACTTAGGAAACCACATCGTCTAAACACCAGGTAATTGTTCCGCAGCTTGTTCCTGTGGTACGCTGACTTTGTGGGTGGCTGATGCTAAGACCGTGAGAGTCTGGAGAATCAAGGTCCTTGGAAGCTGGATTTATTCTTAAAGGATGTGGCTTGTCAGTGTGGGGAAGAATTTGATCGGTGTAGACCTGTTAGGCCATGAAGCCATAGGCTTCCCTACAGGTGGTTTCCAGCTCTTAGTAATGTAGCGCCAATCCTTTTCATGACAGCTTCATTTACATCTTGACCCAGTTTACAAAATGTTTAAAACACATTTAGAGCATTAGGTGGGTACTGAAGTTCTGACTCCACAGTTAATAGTTATCTGCTACAGCGGGGCAATTGTAGCATATGCCTTTAATCCCAGCACTCAGGAGGCAGTGGCAGGAAGATCTATGAGTTTGAGGCCAGCATGGTCCAGAGAGTGGGTTCCAAGACAGCCAGGGCTACACAGAGAAACCTTGTCCCAAAGGGGAAAAAAAATAGTTATCTGCTACAGACTAAAAAGCAATCATTACCGACATCCCATAGAATAACTGCACAAATGCTAAGATTTTCTTTTAGAGTTCAGGATCAAACCCAGGACCTTGAGCATGCTAGCTGAGCACTCTGCCACTGTACTACTGCTCCAGCCCCCCAAATTCCTGGTCTTCGTTACTTTTTGTACATCTTAACACCATGGGCTTAAGATGAATCCTGCATCTGTTTGCTGTATAATATCTTTGCTCATTGAGTTTTGTGACCCCCTTTGAGAATCTTTTTTTTTTTTTTTTTGAGCTGAGGATCGAACCCAGAGCTTTGTGCTTGTTAGGCAAGCGCTCAACCACTGAGCTAAATCCCCAACCCTTCCCTTTGAGAATCTTAAGGATCACTAGCTTCAAGCAGACACAGAACGACACCTCAGCTAGGAAAAGGGACTTATCCAAGACCAACTGGGAAGTGGGAGCCCCGAGTTTGGTTCTAGATACAATGCCTTTCTACAACAGCGTCATTTGTGGGGACTACACAGGAATGTCAGGCCGACATTCAGTTCCAGTAAAGGACTTAGAAATCTGTGTTAGTCAGCTTGTGAGATCAGCTAGCAAGACAGGAATGGCAGTTCCATTGGCAGGACCATCCCTAGAGTCTGGAGGGTCTCTGGCTTAATCTCTGCAGACACTAGAGGTGACAGTTCTAGATAGAGCCTTGTCCAACTCCCAAGTTCTGCAATTCGAGAACATATTATTCAAAGATAGATGATCACCCAAGGGCTTTGATTATATTGTCAAAAATGACTTGCCCATCTGGAAATATCTGTGTGACAATTAGCATGGTTTATGAGCATCAGGTTCTCTTTGGAACAGTGACTATTGAAGGACTAATGCTTCCTGGCCATCCACCTTGCTCCAGGAAAGAATTTGTGCTCACGGTGGTTCTGTAGATTGGGTGTGAGCTCTTGGAATTTGGTCTGCACAGGACAGCATTTATGGGGTACCTCACCACAGCTGTAGAGATAATAATTTTTCTTTTCTTTGGATTAGACTAGTTTTGATTTTAATCATTTAGAAAAAAAATAGAACCTTGGCTAGGGCAAAAACCTGGCTATGCAAGCTGATGGTCTGAGTTCTACTTCCTGGAACCTTCATGAAAAGCCAAATATGAACCAGGTGGCACACGCCTTTAATCCCAACACTCGGGAAGCAGAGGCAGGTGGATATCTGTGAGTTCCAGGACAGCCTGGTCTACACATCTTGTTCCTATACAGCCAGGGCTACACAAAGAAACCCTGTCTTGAAAAACCAAAAAAAAAAAAAAAAAAAAAAAAAGTCAGATATGGTAGCACACATCTGTGATCAAAGCATTCTTATAGCAAGAAGGGCGGTGGAAAGAAATCACCCAACAGATACCAAGGCCAGGAACAAGAGAGAGCCATCCTCAAACAAGGTAGAAAGAAAGAATTGACTGCTGAAAGTGTCGTCTGTCCTTTGCATGTATATCAGATATGGCACTCACTCATTTGAACACAACACAACACACACACACACACATACACACACACACACACACACACACACACACACACACACACACACACACCCCACACTCCCACAAAGGGGCCAGGGAGAGAGAAACAGATCCTGATTAAGTTTTTCCACAAATAGCACATGTTTTCTCTTGCATAGTCATGTGTATTTGGTCTTTGCCTTTCATATATACCTTTCACTACACATGGCGCTATAAAAAGCACAATATGTTTAATACTGTAATTTTGATACCCATTTTTTTAGCACATTATTTTGCTGTGAGAAAAGCCAATTGAAGCAGATATTTTCCAAGTTACTTTGGGAAGTGGCAAATCCTCTCCAGTGTAATGTGGCCAACTGGGTATCACTTGTGCTAGCAAAGCAAAAATCACCAAATTACATCATCTTCAAGAAGGGATGTGGGTGCTTTTTCTTAATTATACATAAGTAATGCAGCACAATAAGCCTGTGCTTATTCTAAAGCTTAGTTATTTTCTACAAAAAAAAAAAAAAAAAGGATCTGAGGCAGAATTCTACAGTTCCATTAAAAGTAAACCTTTTAGCGTATTTGGGCAGGAGCCAACAGTGATGGCATATGGCTGTGTCCCCAGCAGCCAGCCTGGGCTTCTTAACACTCTGTCTCAACAAGAAACAAATCTATAAATAGATCATTTCCGGTCCACAAAGCCAACCTGAGATCCCACCATTTTACCCACTCCTTTCCATTCCTATACAACTTGAGAACAGGATTAAGTTGTTCTACTTTCAATCCTCAAATGAACTCTCATTTCCAACTGAATCAGTCTAGGCCACAGGACGGGTAGAAATCTTGGAAGCTTCGGGACATTTATTGCTCAAAACCAGTAGATTTTCACGACATGATCTCTGTTCCACCAGAGATCTTGCCGGCCACCAGACTCAGGGTCTATCTCCGAATGTTCAGCAGCCAACCCTCCTTTGATGAGCCCTCCATCCACCACTGCAGAATTTACTGTGGTTGACATCTGGTGGGACTGATAGATGTACAGTTAATTCTTTCACTCACTAAGGCTTGCCAGTCTTGAGGGGGGAAATAAGACCATCATCGCTACCATTCCTGTTGTTACTGGGTGGGGCGCTAGGATGAGGCAAGAAAAATGGGGCTGTGAATGCTTCTCTTGCTGGATTCTACTCAGAAATTTTTCTTTAACACCTTAACACACAGTAGAACATCTTCATCCTCTGCAAAAACTCTAAGTTTTCTCTTTATTTGTGTTACATTTATTTATTTACTTGTGTGTGCACACATACACAGATGTTAAAACAACCACGTGGAAGTCAAGAGGACAATTTTCTTGAGTCTGCTCTCTCCTTCCACCATGTGGGTCCCAGGAATTGAACTCAGGTCACCAGTTGTGGCAGCAAGCTCCTTTATTTTACCCAGTGAGCTGTCTTGTTGGTCCAAGAACTCTAATTTCTATATTCAGGTCAGTGACTCTGATGTCCACAGAGATGGTGGCATTTTCCATCACGAGAGACAGTGCAGCAAGGCTGAGCTAAAACACTTCCCACGGCTGATGAGGATGAAGTCAGATGTCTGTACTTCTCATCAGACCATGTGTTGCCATGCTCAGAGATGTTAAGTATTAGGAAAATCAATTTGGGTGATAATGGTAGTTCATGATTATGTGGTAGTTATTCTGTCTCAAAAGCCTGCCCACTCCCTGTCTCATTGAATTTTCCCAACAATTCCATATCCCAAGAATTTACACAGAATGAATTCTGGATCCAAATGGACAGATCCCCAGGCAGGGCATAGATAAGTGGGACTTGAACACAGTTCTTTTTGCCTGCAAAGCTTGTACCCTTTAGTTGGAGAGTGACAAGGTGTAAAACTAAGAGCTGCAAACCAAATGCTCTAATAACAATTCTAACGTGTTCCATCAATAGCACAATGTCACGTCAATACTTGAGGAGCTGAAGCAGGAGGATTGTCACAAGTCTACACAGCAAGTTACAGGCCCATTAGGCCATAAAGTAAGGCTGGAAAAAAAATGAAATAAAATTACAATAGGGGGTGCGGTATTCTTAGAAATATAAAAAGTTGTGGGTTGGTGTAGACAGAAACTACTTCAGTCCTTCCTTGCCCAGCAGTCCGGATGAATCTCTCCCACCCGCAGTCATGCAGCTACTTATAAAATAATCACTCAGAGGTTTATATTAATTACAAACTGTATGGCCTATGGCTTCAGCTTCTTACTAGCTAGCTCTTTCATCTTAAATTAACCCATTCCTATTAATCTATATGTTGCCATGTGGTTGTGGCGTTACCGGTCTGCTGGCATCTTGTTGCTCCTTGGGCAGCAGCTGGCATCTCTCCTGACTCCGTCCTTCTTCTCTCTGTATCTCTGCTTGGATTTCCTGCCTGGCTGTAAGCCTTCTTGCCATAGGCCCAAACAGCTTTATTTATTATCCAATGGGAGCCACACATATTCACAGCATACAGAAAGACATCCCACAGCACTGGCTAGAGAGAGATGGCTCTGTTGTTAAGAGCACTGGCTGCTCCTCCAGAGGACCCAGTTTGATCCCTAGCACACATATGGTGGCTCACAACCATCTGTAACTCTGGTTTCACAGGATGTGGAACCTCTGTGAGCACTGCACACACATGATGGACAGCCCATGCAGGCAAAACACTCATATAAAAATAAATACATCTAAAATGTTTTTAAATTATTTTATGTTATATGTGTTTCCTGAGCATCTACACACATGTTATATACAGAGTAATGATATATTTAAATTGTTACATATATGTTTAATGTTTATAAGTAATGTATTCTATATAATACGTACACAGGCATGAAAGTGAGGGGAAGATGGTCTATCTAGACTAAAAGAGCCTTCAGGGATAGGGTGTCCAAGTACGTCCAGTAGTCCTCCTTTGCTTACTGGTTGAAAGAAAGCCACAAAATGGGAGTTTTCAGACGTTGTGATCATTTGATTACAAATTAGCTGCTAGGTTGTAAGGAGGAGTTTTATTAACATTGACTATAAATATAGCTTGTATTTAGAAAAAGAAACAAAATAGAACTTTTTATACCATGCAGGGGTGGTAACTGAAACAGACAGGGACAAAGTAACATGACGCATGGGATGGGTTTTAAAAATACTTCAGAAACAAGTTAGAGAAATAGAGACACACCAAGAAATGGGATCTCTTAAACTTTATTACCAGGGGTGGGGGGATGGGGCGAGGTTGGAATGCTAACGTAGGATTCTTGCTTCTTCTGTACACATTGAATATTTTCATAATAACGGCACTAAAAGCCCTACGGGCATTAATTGTGTTAACGACATCGGAAATAGGACTGTCTGAATCGTACCCCCAAAGCTTTGCATGTTAACATTGAGGCATGCCAGCCTGGCTGTGGAAATGTTAACACTGCGCTGCCCTCTAGCGTTGCGCAGAGTTTACTGCAGCACGACTTCATTAAAATCCCGTCTTCCTCCCACCCACTCTATCCCCTTCTGCTTCAGTGGTCCCCTTAGCTGGCTAGTTTTAAATTTAAATGGAGGTTTTACAAGGCTATTGACAGATAACAGTGCTCCCGTCCTCGCTGGAATCCTGACTGCTTCCTCCTTTGCATGCTGAGATGTCTCTCCCTCAGTTGCTCTCCTCAATAGTAAATTGCATAAAAGTGGTTTTAAAAAAAGACACCAAAGCAGCAGGTTTCTAAGAGCTCAGATGTTTGAAAGGGAAATGGCACTATTTATCAAGCTGAGACACTGACTGCGTTTTGGTAATACACTTTTATAATTACTCAATCGCGAGTTTCCAGTTAGAATCACTAATCAATGTTAGTCGGATCTCGCGAGAAGAGCCGTGTTGGATCAAAGCAGGGCTTCCAGCCATACGACTCAGAGGTGTCTGTCCTTAAACAGCAATTTCAAAACCACTGAGATTCTTTTTATTTTCTTATTTGTTTGTTTTTGCCGTTCTGGGCATGGAGAACAGGGCCTCACATGTGCTAAGCTTGTGTTTTCCCACTGAGCTATGGCCCCAGCCCTGAAGAGGGTGAAAAGATACAAAAAGATTCTACTTCCAAAGTCAAACAAACTGATTTTCTGTAACCAATAAAAGAGAGACTAATCTCTCTGTGTCTCTCTCTGTCTCTCTGTCTCTCTCTGTCTGTCTGTCTCTCTCTCTCCTTCCATCCTGTTCCCTCTTCCTTCTGTTTTTGAGACAAGGTTTCTCTGTGTAGCCCAGACTGTTCTGGAACTCACTATGTAGATCAGGCTGGCCTCGAACTCAGAGAGATAGGCCTACCTCTGCCTCCCCAGTGTGTGCCATCATCTAGCTAAGCTTTCTTCACTAGACTTCTACTTGACCAACTTGTTCTAGAGTCAATTTCAAACAGCCAAATTGCTTCCTTTATGCTGTTGTTTGTTTTGTGGAGAACAACTCTCAGACATGCTAAGTTTGAATGTCTGGTCCTCCTGCCTCCAAACCTGTAGTTTTGGCATCCCAGGCTGCAACGAAGTGTGCATTCCCTATGCTGTGAGGAGTGTTCTAATGTATTTGCTCAATGTTTACCGAGCATCTGCTAAGTGCCAGGCACTGGTGCAGATGGTAACATAGCTGTGGTCTAAGTCCATCCATGCCCATTCCGATCTTCTTCGTGTGTTTGTGGAGTACTAGTAGGAGCCACACCCCAGTGCTCACAGTGAGCCCCTCCTCAACTTTCTCTGCTACTAGGAAAACCATGACCCTTTATCTCAGGGCTTACAGGGACTCAGCCTGAAGGACCATTCCACATCTCTTGGTTTACCTCACAACCTTCAGATTCTCATCCTCATTGGAAAGGATGAGCCCAAACTCTGGGTTTGTAGACGTTTCCATCTCCACTGGGGACAAACTCTGAATCCCAGGTCTAGAGGTTTCACATTTTGATTGCAAAATGTGAAATGATCAGCCAGCTTCTTTCCAGGTTATAGTTTGCTCCAGGGAAAGTTAGTGTGAATCTGAAATGTCCCTCACAGGCTCATGCTTTGAGCATTCATTCCCCAGTACATGGTATTGTTTTGAGCAGCTGGGGGACTTTTAGGAGGTGGGACCCATCTAGCTGGACGAGGTCACTAGGGACTGGCCTTCGAAAGCTGTAGTCCAGACGGTGGCTCTGGCCTTGCCCTCTGCTTCCTGGTCCACTGCAATGTGGACAGGCTTTGATGAACACTCCAGTCACCATGTTCTGAGCTGCACCGGTGTCCCCTCCAGTCATGATGGACTGAAACTCCCAGCCACCGGGAGCAGATTCCATCTGTCAGGAACTATATTGACCACAATGTAAAAGCAACGAAGCCATACCACAACTTGAAGAGGGGAGAACGGAGATGTGTACTGAAGAGATCTTCATGTATATTATGTCATTTATTACTTGGCAGTGGATTCCAAAGCCTTTTGTAGACTTTGGAAGTTTAAAGAGTGTCACTATGCTAACTAACACAGCCAGCAGGTGGAAGAATTTCATCTTCTAGGTCTGTAAAATGAGTGGGTTAGGTAGATATGACTTCACTTCCCCTTCTGTAAGAGTCTCTGCAACTGGAAGCCTGAGCCTAGGGAGTATCGAAGAATAACTAAGACAGAATTGTGAGTACTCTGCATGGGCTATCCATTTCATCTTCATGGCACGAATAACGGAAGAACTATTCACAGATGAGGAACCCAGGACAGAAACTGGAGCCCAGCTGTCTTCCTCCAAAGCCTCCGTGCTGTGTGTTACCTATGCTCAGGTTCTTGGCCTCTTATTCAAAGAATTGAGAAGAAGGACTCATAGAGACTTGAAAAAGTAGCAAGATAATTTTATTTGGAGTAAAGATCAGAGCAGGGTCCACTGTCAAAATTGACAGAAGGCCAGGTATGTGAATATACTCAGGGTCCCCAACTATTGTTTTGGCTTCATTGTGTGTGTGTGTGTGTGTGTGTGTGTGTGTGTGTGTGTGTGTGTGTAGGGATCTTAGTTAAGGTTTCTATTGCTGTGTAGAGACACCATGACCATGACAACTCTTATAAAGGAAAACATTTAATTACAGTTTCAGAGGTTTAGTCCATTATCATGACAGGACATAGCAACATGCAGGCAGACATGGTGCTGGAAAAAAAGCTGATCCACAGGCAACAGGAAGTGGTCTGAACTAGGTGTAGCTTGAGCATAGGAGACCTCAAAGCCCAACCCCACAGTGACACACTTCCTCCAACAAGGTCATATCCAATTCAACAAGGCCACACCTCCTAATAGTGCCATTCCCTATGAGTTTATGGGGGTCAATTACATTCAAACTACCCCTGGGTGGGGGGGGGGTCAAGAAAAGGAGATGACTGATCATGAGATTCATGGTTTGGGTGGTTCTCTATTTTGATTGATAGATTATGTAATCATTTCTCTACTGTGCATGTCCCTCCCCACAATGCATCTGATTTTAATCCTATGCACCCCCAACTATGCACAGGCATAAGATGGTAAATAGAGATTCTTCCTGAAAGATGCCTAGAGGACACACTTTACCTGATTGTGCATGCACCCAAATCCAGTTTAGGCCTGATTGGCCCTTCTCGTCATCCTAGGACACACTGGGAACACATTTGAACAGAAACTGTTTAAACTTTGTCACTAGGGGTGAATAAATGTATATGATGTTCAGAGATGAGAAAAGTCCCCTCACGTGTAGGTGGAGGGTTGTGAAGAGGGAGGGGATGCATAACCCAAACCAAACAAGGTCCTAGCCTAAACCTCCTGTGCTAACCTGACTCAACCATTTCACACATCACTAAATAGTCAAGTAGGTAGAGGGTGTAGGCATTTCAAATAAGAAATTAGCAAAGTAGCATGAAGTTTTAAATCTCTGTTACGAATTGGTTTAACAGCAAATGCACCTCCATCTGTCTTTCTATTTAACTACGCACACAGAAAGCAGCTGGAGTGAACGCATACATGCTTTACAGACCATCCCTTTGCTTTCCAAACCCTCCAACATTGCTTATTTACTTATGAATTACCCCGCTCACACTGAAAGTATTAGACAGTAAACTCATTTGTTAACATTCTGGAGAACCAACTGTAAGCTTCCTTACACAGATTAGTAGGCATTTCATCACCTGGGGGGAGTGAGCAGGCATTTCTGCCTTCTCTGGCGCCCTCTGGTGGTTAGGATCTGCAGTTACTCCAGAGCAGTAGAGATGGGACTGTCTCACTGTCTCCCCTGAAGACAGGTGCATGGGAGCTTACACACAGTGCCTCCTTGAAGGCCAGTCTACTCAGCGTCATGTCAGAACTGTGAAGGATTTTGCAGCCATTTTCTGTGGTCCTTCCCCTCATCTGTCTGAATTTCCTTCAGGTCCATCCTGCCTATATAACATGTAAAATGAATTTTGTCTACCGTGTGTTTCTAAAGAGACTGCAAGTTCTCCCTCCCTGCCTCCCTCCTTCCTTCCATCCCTTCCTCCCTTTGTCCTCTTATCTCTCTTCAAAGGATGCTGCAAGTGATAAGTCAGTAATATATGAAGTACTAAACAGTACTGAGTATATATTGCTGCATGATATATATATATATATATATATTTACTCATTATATATACAGTGTTCTGTGTGCCTGAAGGCCAGAAGAGGGCAGCAGAATGCATGTGGTGGTGGGTGATGGTGCACACCTTTAATCCCAGCACTTGGGAAGCAGAGGCAGGTGTATCTCTGTGAGATCTAGGCCAGAGTCTAAAGAGTGAGTTCCAGGACAGCCAGGGCTACAGAAAGAAACCCTGTCTCACCCCTCCCCCAAATGCATGATGCTCTTTAAGCAGATCACTTCAGACAGCTCACAGCCACCTGTAACTCCAGCTCCTTGTTTTGGCTCCTTTCAGCCATCCCAACACACATATACAGAGAGAGACACAACACGTTTTGGAAACAAAAAACAAACCAAGAACAACAGAACTCCTTCCTGATCCTGACTTAGTCAAGGGCAAGCCCAGGCAGCATTGTTTTCTAAAGGTTCATCTGCCTTTACTTTCCTAAAGAGCTGCCCTGGTGCCGGGAGGTAGTGGTGCATGTCTTTAATCCCAGCACTCAGGAGGCAGAGCCAGGCGGATCTCTGTGAGTTCGAAGCCAGCCTGGTCTACAGAGTGAGATCCAGGACAGGCTCCAAAACTACATGGAAAACCCTTGCCAGCAAAAAAAAAAAAAAAGCTGCCCCAGAACAGAAGTCCTCACTGTGTGCTTCAGCATCCAAGGGCAGTAAGAGCATTGCCAATGGTTGTTCTGTTTCCAATGAGCAGGAGTGTGGATGCTTTCCAGGGGAAGCTCTGAGGTCACTGTCATCATTCAACTCTACAAATGGGGAAGCCAGCCTCAGAAAGGCTAAAGGGCTCACCTAAGCCAGCAGAGGCCAATGAGAAGGTCTGGGTTCTGGCCTGCTGACTGAGTGTCCAACGTTGGACATACCGAACGTTTTCATGTACATTTCCTTTTTTTTTTTTTTTTTTGCTCTAGATAGTTTAAATTGGGCTTTCAAACACTTGAACCAGAAAAGGTTAGTTAAAGTGTAATTAAAATACCACTCTAAAGTGAAGACCCATAGGTCCTCATGGTGAGAACCAACTCCATGAGCTAGCCACTCCATCCTTTTCTCAGAGTTCTCTGAGATCTCTACACGTTATGGATATACCAACAATGCTCAGTCTTTACTTAACCCAACACTATTAAGCTTATTATTCTTTAGAGCAAAGCACACATAATCAAACAACCTTCATTTTGCAGATAGGAGAATGACGACCAGGATCCACAAAGAGGCAAACCTGAACTTGGCAGGCGGGTCTTCTGGCATACCCTCTTATTCTTGTCTCTGAGTGTCCATGGCCCTGACGCTCTGCCAGCCTGTCATGTTGGAGTAACTCAGCTCCTTGATGAAAAGGGTACCACCTACCCTATGAACACTTGGGGAAAGAGAGGGAGCAGGAAAGGGAAGGAAGGAAGGAGAGGGAGGGAGAGGGAGAGAGAGAGGGAGGGAGGGATGGAGGGAGGCAGGGAGGAGTCAGGCTTTTATGTAGCCCAGGATAACCTAGAACTTCCGCTCCTCCTGCCTCCATCTTTTAAATGCCCAGATTACAGGTGTGTGCCACTATGCTTAGTTTGTGTTTGTGTGTGTGTGTGTGTGTGTGTGTGTGTGTGTGTGTGTGTGTGTGTAAGGATTGAACCTAGAGATTCTGCTAACTGAGCTCCAGCCCCAGCCCCTGGGGATGTTTAATATTTTGCCTGGACTTTCTTTCAGCTCCCTAAGTATTTCCAGCTTGCCCTCTGGGTCAGAGTGACTGGATCTGGTACCTCACTTAACTTGGAAAAATTTCTATTGCTCAGCACAGTGTGTGTCTGTCACAAGATAATACTTTGGCAAGACTGACTAAAAGATCTTAAATTTCAGGAAATTCTGTCTGAGCTGTTGGTGGCTCTGGCATGGCAGAGGTTGCTTCCCCAAATCCCTACTGTGCAGAAGTGAGTGAGCATCAAGGCAGGTGGGCATCTTTGCTCTGTGAAGCCCTCCAGGACTCTGTTTCTGGCCCTGCTCTCCTCCTGGTCAGCATTGGCTCACTGGCACCACACTCTGTAGTGGTATTTGATCCACCCATGACCTTGGACTATAGGGTCTGAAGGAGGCAGTGCTTCCTGCTGTTGTCCATGACCCCTTAAAAGGAGAGAGAGAAGGGTCACATGTCCCTGCTCGCTGCTCCTGCCTTTGAGGTGGGTTTGCTCCCAGTCAGATCAGAGAACAACTTCTGCTGTCTACTCTGTTCTGTATTCATGAGTGTTATTTCCTCAATTTATATCTTAATAAATCCTGTTACCCATTTAATAGACTCACGTGGATTAATGATAATAACAGTCTATCTCAAGAGAGGAGGAAAGAGGAAGGGCGGTGGAGGAGGCCCCTCTATAACCCGATTCAGAAGGGCTCACGTTCCCTTTGCTCTCGTCTCATGGGTGAGGTCTTATGTTGTTGGTTTTACTCTTTTACGCTTTTGGGGGCCTGCCACCCAGCTCCCAACAAATACATGGAGACTTAATTCTTTCTTATGAATACCTGGCCTTAGCTTGGCTTGTTTCTAGCCAGCGTTTCTTAAATTTTCCCATCTACCTTTCACCTCAGGGATTTTACCTTTCTCTATTTCTATATATCTTTTCTTTCCTTCTTATTCCATGTCTGGCTGTGTGCCTGGCCCCTTCTTTTCTCGTTCCTATTTCTTCTCTACCCAGGTTCCTGCTCCTATTTATCCTCTCAGCCTGCCAGCCCTGCCTATCCTTTCTCCTGCCTAGCTATTGGCTATTCGGCTCTTTATTAGACCAATCAGATGTTTTAGACAGGCAAAGCAACACAGCTTTACAGAGTTAAACAAATGCAACACAAAAGAACGCAACACATCTTTACATCATTAAACAAATGTTCCACAGCATAAACAAATTTAACACATCTTAAATTAATATTCCACAACAGTTTTAGTCACGAGGTCAGATGGAAAGTGATACTGTGAAACAGAGACTCAAAATGGGCATCTGTGTGTGCTACAATGTAGAACTCTGGCTCAAAGGCCGATGATACCAAGTGAGTGAAGTCTAAAGATGTGCACCTGGGCAAGTGATGAAAACACATCCACAGTGAGACAGGCAGACATGAAAAAAAAAAAGTTCAGATGCTTGTTTATAACAGAAAAACCTGGAAGCACTTTCTGTTTTCTCTGTTAATACTATTTTCCTTCTTGGGTCTTTGATGAGGTTGAAGACTAGATAGTTACAGTGGTCCTGATTCAGTTATAAATCAAGCTGGCTTTGGAGTTGAAATGTGGCTCTCTCCTTCTTTAAACCCAAGCATGTTGCTAAAAGAAAAATTAGGAGATTCTGTCTCACACTGGAAGAGCCAACTGGTGTGGGACAGAAGAAAACCAGTAATCTAGGGACCATTGTTATCAAGATTCTATTTCTTTTCATGCTTATCCTTGACTTCTGGGAATCCTTCCTCAAATCATCCCAAATCCAAACTTTCCATTTTGATGTTAATAATGTTCAAGTTTTCCACAGTGAAAAATAAGTCTTTTCAATAGCAATCTCCAAAGTCTCCAGAAGGAAGACGGGGCCCCACAACAACAACTCTACCCAGTCAGGAATGATGTCATTGTACCCAAGAACATTACTTGATGATCAGCTTTGAACTGAAAACTCTCCAGGACAGTTCTAAGATGAGATGGTCCATCATACTACACTTCTAGCCAGAATCTCAGATAACCTTATCCACTACTCTGAGACTGGCTATAGACTCTACAGCTAGCCCTATTAAGACCTAACTATCTGAGCTTTCTTACAGGACCCCACAGAGATACCGTCGCCCCCAAACAACAGGAAGCAATTATAAGAAAACGACGCCCCCTCTCCCATTTTTCTCACGGTTAAGGATAAGTTGTTATAGGGTTGGGGTGGAACAATAAAATTTAGACTCAGTATTCTCTTTAAGAAAAGAAAAAGGGAAATGGATAGGTATAGGATATTAAGGTAGATTATTGTATCTACCAGTAAACTAATTTAGCAAACTATCAGCATTGGATAATTTGCACTGATATGAATTCTTGTATACTGATACAAATGTAAAATTATATTTGTCATACTGTATGTATGTTCTACCTCTGTTTAGGATATTTTGTATTGATACATATATAGGATATTGTTGTCATATTGCATATTGCACTATACATTTCTACCTCTGATAAAGATATTTTTGCATATTGTCTCAAGTTCAAGGTCATTGTCCCAATACTGTACATATGTTTACAGATTGTTTATTTCTATAATGTGAAGCCTTAGTCTTAAGTTATTTAGGTTGATAAAAATTACAGGTTAACAGTCACTCATGTTTGCCATATTTATAATCATGTTAGTTCAGTTTTCTAGATATACAGAAATATATGTTGGATGGATAGGTAATCTTCAAACACTTCATAGACTTCAAGAATATGGCATTTAAAAGTATTATTAACTTAGAATGCCAATGACCTGAGATGTGATTGCTCCTGGCAGCACCGATCTACTCACAAGAGAATGATGGGCTTCTAAGACACTCTTTCTCATAGTTTGTATTCTGCTTGGCACAAAGTGGCCTGCTGGGCAAAGAACTGATCTTGCCTTGACTGCTGACAGTGTGAACGCTGTCCTTTCTGGATGAGTGCGACATAAGGAAAAGTGACTACTGAACTCTGCCAAGACAGGGTAAGATGGTCTATCAAAATTCCTGCTTCTGAAAATGGTATGTCAGATATTCTAGGCCTGTAGCCAAAATGTATGTCCCAACAGTGCTGAGAAACTTTAGGCGACTGTCTAGGATGCCAGCTGTCTCTGTCTATTCTCACAAAAGTTTTTGAAAATTGCTTATATTACTTCTCAGATCTTTGATGGGGTTGAAAACTAGATAGTTACAGTTATGATCCTCTCATATCTTAGCTAAGAACTTTCAGATACTAATGTTAGATATTTTAGGATAGAACAGCTATTGGAATAATCTCTGTAATGTGCCATTTCTATGTTCTGGACATCTCTAGATTTTAGCATGTGTCTCTTGTTTGATATTGTTCTTGTTGGTTGTATTTCTATTTTTGCTTAGGTTATTACCTTTCCCCTCTCCTGGACAATACTTGATAATCAATCCTATTGTGTATAGTTTTAGATTCGGTTAGAACTTTCTTATTTATACAAAAGGGGGAGATGTAGTGGATAGCTGTTCTGTCTATGACCTTGAAGCATTGCCTCTAGAGTGCATCAGGTAACTGCTCTACCTGCCTATGACCTTGAAGCACATGCCCCTTGTCCACCCTTAAGACTTGAGATGCAGGGTAGGCAGCCCTCTCTTCGTTCCCTCATGGTTTGGATGTGGGATTGATTCAGATGGCTGGAACAGCATTCCAGAACCTGCAACAATTCTGCTCTGTACAGTGAGTTTTTCTCCCTTGCTAAATTCCTTTGGCCTTTAAGCAGAGTCCGTGGATTTCTCCTTATAGGGATGTTTACAGAACATGGGTGAAAAACTTGAAGGAGTGTAGGTGACTCCCAAATTGCATTACCACAGAGATGGACCCCATCATGGCTGGTGACTCATCAAGTCACATCATAGGGTCTTTCTTGAGACTAATGTTTTACTCTGAATGTCAGTCTAGAATCTCTTACATCCCCTGCAGCTGGGGTCAGCAAGGGGATGAGGGTTTTATGACTTTTAAAACATCTGTTAGGAAGTGTTAGTAGCCCTGTTAATGTTATGTTTACCGAGGACCTGGCTACCTCTGAATTGTTCTTGTTGCCTTGGCTACTGGCAAAATCCAAGATGGCATCATGGTATGCCCTGAGAAGGAGACAGTGCAATAGACCAGCTACTCAGAAGGAAACACTCAGGGCTGACTGACCGACCTGTCATAGGGTACGTATGGCTTTAGGGTCACAAAAACGAACTCCTAAGTTGGGCAAACGTGGGTTGAAGGCACACTTTTAAGTATATGTACTTGAGAATAATTTTCATTACATGTATTTATTTATTGGGAGGGGTGGACATGTAGTGGCAAGACAGGAAGGTCAGAGGACACCTTTCAGTCTTCAGTTCTCTCCTGCCCTGCGGGGTCTGGGGACCGAACTTGAGTTGTCAAGTTTGGTGTCGAGTGCCTTTGCATGTAGATCCCTCTGGACAGACCCTGCATGTTTTTTTTGTTGCTGTTGTTTTTTGAGACAGGATTTTTCTATGTGGCCCTGGCTGTCCTGGAGCTCAGTATGTAGACCAGGCTGGCCTCAAACTCACAGAGATCTTTCTGCCTCTGCCTCCTGAGTGCTAAAGCCTTCCTGGCTATGTGTTTTGTTTTTGCTTTTTGGATGAAGGAAGTACACATGAAGTGCACAAGGCCCATAGAATTGATTACACTGTCATATAAACAGCGATGGATATTAAACACATAAACTAGGGAAAACAAACAAAGCAAAACCCCCAAACTCAGCCAGGCGGTGGTGGCACACCTCTTTAATCCCAGCTCTCGGGAGGCAGAGCCAGGCAGATCTCTGTGAGGCCAGCCTGGACTACAGAGCGAGATCCAGGACAGGCACCAAAACTACACAGAGAAACCCTGTCTCAAAAACAAAACAAAACAAAACAAAACAAAACAAAACAAAAAAACAAACTCAGAGACACAAGAGTAGGTGCCCTGTGATACTCAAACAAGCAAAGCTAATCAGATTGGAAAGCTCTGGGCTCCCAGTGGGGGGAGGGGGCACCAAAGCAGAAGAACAGAGGCATGTTCTGGGGTACCAGCATTCTAGATCTTGTGCTGGGCTGTGTACCTAACCATGGTATCCAATGTTCTGGAATCGTGACCTGAACCTTAAGGACCTGGGCATTTTGTGTTACGTACATTACATCATAATTTTGAGAAAGAACGGGAGAGAACGGCCTGGCTACAGTTAGTAATCTCTGCAAGGGACCTGATGCGTGAGTCTCCGAGACCATGTGAGCTGATGAGATCTGAGGGTGTCTTTTTGTCTGACAGTCTCCAGGAAGGCAAAGGGCAGAGCCTCTGGCAGCCTGGCACTGTGACAGCTCAGTGGGGGGGGGGTGCTCCCCAGTCGCAGCAGAGTCTGCCTGACTGCAGTGAGTGGGAAAGGATGTATAAGCAGAGTAACAGGAAGTCCTCAGAACAGGCTCTGCAAACAGGCCCAGTTGAGCAGGCAAACCCGGGCAGGGCTCACAGGAGACCATCCACCATCTCAAACACTCCCTGTTCTTGCCTAGCTGCTTCCACCCCTGCTTTCATTGATTCTCTGTATTGCTCCCCCATAGTGGAAAAACCCACGTGGAAGCATTTGATTGGCTAAGTCTAGGCCAGGCCTCTGCCTAATAATCAGGTAGGGGTAAGGTACATTTCATTTTGACTTCTAGATTGAGTGAGCCGTGACCCTTGGTCACCCAAATTGTAATTTCAACCCTGTATTGGAAGGCATCATTTCACCCCATGTTTGAAAAAAACAAAACAAAACAAAACAAACAACAACAACAAAAAACCATGCTTCTTCTCAGGCTGGAGATGTAGCATGTAGGTCAGTAATTAAAGTGTTTGCCTACCATGCATGGAGCGCTGGCTTCCATCATGCTCCTGGGTTATATCATGCTCACACTCCATCTTTTTCTTGGGTCTGAGAGATGGCTCAGTGAGTAAATGTGCTTGCCACCAAGCCTGAGGACCTGAGTTTGATCAACCAAAACCACATAGTGGAAGGAGAAAACAGAATCCTGCAAGGTGCCCTCTGACCTTGATATACCCACCATGACACTCATTCACACACACGCGTGTACTCGCACACGCACACACGTGTACACACACATGTAATGGAAAAATATCGTAGAGTCACAGCAGTGCATTCTCTATGCGTCTCAAGGCAGGCCCACTGTGGATAGCTGTGTTCTAACCATTGATCCGGATTGAAGATCAGACTACAGGATCAGGTTTGGAAACGCTTCCTTGCTCATCCATCCAGAAGGGGAACCAGGACCTGGGCAGGAAGAGCAAGCAGTCTGAAAGCTAGTCAGAGTCAGCCAGGCTTCTGACCTGAGAGAAGTGGGTATGTGTCCTTAAAGAGCAAGATATAGTTCAGGTTTTCATGGTAGTTTGGAAGGAACTAGGCTCTTTTAAAAATTTATTTATTTATTTATTTATTTATTTATTTAATATTTTACTTCGCTGACAATTTTGTAAGGTTATGTTCTGATCTAACCCAGCAATACCCTCTCCCACATCTACTCCCAACAAGTCCTCTCCAGCTCTTCAGACAAGAGCTCATACATTCCAGGGTGTCCTAGAACTCAGAATTCACTATGTCCCCAAGGAGGATGAGCATCCTGCCTTTCCTGGCTGGTATTACTCATTCGTGCTCACCACATCCAGTTCACCCAGTGCTGGGGATGGAACCCAGAGCTCCATGCATGCCAGGTAAACACTCTACTAATTCAGAAGCAGCGAGTTTTTAACATGGGGTGAGATGGTGCCTTCCAATACAGGATTAAATCACACTTTGGGACACCAAGGGATGCCTTTTAGCTGAAACCTGAAGGCTCTGGTCCCCGGTGGTTAGGTAGAGCATGCAGGGGGGGGCGGGGTTCTGGAGGAAAAGGTCAGGGGTGAAGTGAGGCGCAGCGCCGCACGCGCCCCCCACCTCCCCCAGCACTAGGCCCCAGCGAGCAGCTCTGGGCCTGGGTGCAGCTCCCGCGCAGGGGCGGTCCCGCGCTCAGCTCCGGCCCTCGGTGGGGCGGGGCCGCGAGCACGCCGTCACCCGGAAGAGGCCGCTGCGGGTAGGCTCTAGCTGGGCTTCTCGGGGGATCCCGGTCGGGAGGGGAGGCTGCGGAGCCGCGAGTGAAGCGATGCCTGGCCCCTTGGCTCTGGGCGCGATGGTAGCCGCGCTGGTGGCCTCAATGCTCCTGCTGCAGCGTGGGGACGAGGGGTCCGGGGCTGGCCCCAGGTAACCCCGGGTTGGGGATGGAGCTAGACCCTGCAGCCCTGCCCAATCCGCCCGGGGTCCCCTAGTGTAAGAGGCTGGGTGGTGTAGAGACACCTGTGCCATCCAGCTGGGCACATTTGTGGTTTGGCCATCGTACCGAGCCCCGCTGTGACTCAGCACTCTCCCTGGGCTGGGACTGTGTAGATACAGTCTCTTCTGTCCAACGTATCAACCACCCTTGTTCCCCAGGGTACAGACGTCGTCGCCTAGCACTCTGAGACAGTACCTGTGGGTGTTGTTTCCCCCAGCATGGTGGACAAGGAGGCTCTGCCGAAGCTTCGGGAAGACTTCAAGATGCAGAATAAATCAGTCTTTATTTTGGGCGCCAGCGGGGAAACCGGCAAAGTACTTTTAAAAGAAATTCTGGGACAGAACCTGTTTTCCAAAGTTACGCTGATTGGCCGGAGGAAGCTCACATTCGAGGAGGAAGCTTATAAAAACGTGGTGGGTATTTGAGCTGGGGCTAAAAAGAGTGTAGCCGCAATCATTTTGCTGAGGGGAAGGTGTCCGCATCCAAAGGCTGACCCTTGCCTGGTGGTGGTGGAGACAGAGAAATATCAAAATTCTAGAGGAGCCCTCCTAGCAAGCCCTGGGTTGTGCCTGGCTTATAGGCCTGCCTTCTATCCTATAGCGTCCTGCAATGCTGTTCAGGTGTCTGGAACCTGGATTGGAATGGAGATTGGCGGTCAGAGAAAGCCTCTGTTTATAGTTCTAGAGCACACTGCTTGCCCATTTTCTCCATCTGTGCGCTTCACGATGTCAGAGTGGGAAAGTGTGACAAGGACAGGTGGAGTTTTTCCCAAGCAGGAATCTGCCCCCTTCACTTCCCAGGCTGTGTCTGTAAATGCAATATTGCCTTCCTTGTAAGTTACACTTGGATGGTTAAGCAAATGGTAGTGCCAGACTTCCACCTGGTAATAACACCTAAGCATCTGAAGTCAGAGCTTCCGTGTATATTTTGTTCTCCAGTAAACAAGAGTAACCTATCAACTACAGCACATTAAACAGTGCAGTGTGCTGCTGGGACCACAATCCAGTCCCATGGGTCCCACAGAGGGACGTTCTGACTGGAAGGCACACTTGCAAATACATGTTCTTGATTCCTGTGGTTTCTTGGTCATTTGTTTTACAAATGCCTGGTGTGTCAGACTTGCTGGTTTAAATAGACCTCTCTGTGTGGGCGCAGGTAGGTGCTGGGTAGACTCCATTCTTGAACCCTGGGGAGATTCCTGGCAAGTGGAGCCTATGATTGCAGTCTTGGTGGCACATCTCTTAAGCAGGCCTTTTTGTTTGTGTTTTTTTGTTTTGTTTTTGTTTTTCTCTAGTATATACTGTGCCAGAAAAATCCTTAGGAAGGGACTGAAGATAGAGACAGCCCCAGGATTTCATTTCATACTGCCAGTTTGACGGCCAACCTGTACTCTTAGATACAGGTTTAGGTTTAGATATGTAAGCTGGCCTTGAACGAATGCAGGTCCCCTGTCTCTTTCTGCTGATGCTGGGATTACAGGCAGGTGCCACCCACTCTTAGTCTGCTTAGCATATACCAACTTCAGGTATGTTAGAAAGACCATGGAGAAAACCAAAATGGGGCTAGGGATGCAGCTCAGCTGATAGAGTACTCACTTGAGCGGGCACAAGGCCCCTGGTTCAATCTCTAGCACTGCATAGAATGGATATGGTGGTGCAAACGTGTAGTTTTAGCATTTGGTCGGTAGAGGCAAGAGGATCAAGAGTTCAAGGTCAGCCTCAGTTACTTAGGGAGTTTGAGGCCAGCCTGGCCTGGAGAGGGAGGGAAGAAGGGAGAGAGACAGAGGCTGACTCACAGGTGTTGGAACAAGTCCCAGGAAGACAAGTGTCAGGTTCTTTCTGCCTAATTCTAATGAAGGTAGTTCATAAATTGAGCTGAAGGAACACTGTCACCCAGACATTCCAGAGTGACAGAACTGAGGCATACACAGGATCAACAACTTAGCCACTGGTTTGGAGAAATGGCTCTGAAGAGCTCGGGCTGCTCTTCCAGAGGACCTGGCTTAGATTTCCACCATACACATAGTGGTTCATGACCATCTGTTAATTCCAGTTCCAGGGTATCTAAGGGGCCCTCTTCTGGGTCTTTTGACTCTACAGACATGTGGTGCAGAGACATGATGCAGGCCAAGTACCCAAACACATAAAATAAGTTTTTAAAAAATTTAGTTAAAAAATAAAAACTTGGCCACAATTGTATGTCTGTGAGTATCAGGCCTAAGATTTGAACCTGGATCTTCCTTGCGATCCTACTTACCACTCTGTGTCCACATCCTACCTGAATGGTTTCCTTCCTGGTAAAGTATAGTTTTTTTTTTTGGTTTTGTTTTTGTTTGTTTGTTTGTTTTCCCAAAGGTAAGGTACACATGACCTTGATATTTCATTGCTAGGCATACAACCTAGGGCCTCACATGTACCCTGTGAGCACTTGGTCATTGAGTTCCATACCCAGCTTCAGGTTTTTGTTTTGGGGCGTGTGTGTGTGTGTGTGTGTGTGTGTGTGTGTGTGTGTGTGTGTGTGTGAAAAGGGGAAATTGGCAAATTTGATGTTATGAGTTTAGACCCTTCAATAATCGTTTGCTATTTATCCTTTACATCTTGAAGAGTGTTTCATCTCTTTTTAAGTGTATGAAATTATATGCCACTGTGCCCTTCCTTGTCTAGAATCAAGAAGTGGTGGACTTTGAGAAGCTGGATGACTACGCTTCTGCCTTTCAAGGTCACGATGTTGGATTCTGTTGCCTGGGAACCACCAGGAAAAAAGCCGGAGCGGTGAGCAAGAAATACCCTGTCTCTTCTCACTGGCCAGTACTATCAAGCATCTCTTCCTTTCTTTCTTATTTTATTTCTCTTAGGTGTTTCTGGGTGGTGGTGAGGGAGACACAGGATGGTGGGGAGAGCGCCGGTTACAGCCACAAGAGAATGCAGATGCCTGCAGAGTCCAGAAGAGGGCATCGGAGTTCTAGGTGTTATAGGTGGGCCACCTGGCATGAGTACTGGGAACTAACTCCAGGTCTTCTGCAGAAGCACTTTGAAATCCTAACTGCTAAGCGGTCTCTGTAGCCTCGAGGATTCCTTTCTTGCTTACTCTTTTTCTTTGGTCATACTGCAGTATTTAAATGTAGAGTGTGCTTAAGATTCCATCTGTTGCCCCATCTGTATTATACAAAGGACATTGCAGAGAAGGTCATCCTTAGAATAACCTCTGAGTTAAGGCCTGAATACCAGCTACATCACAGCTATTTAGATGATCGTGCCTATGGAGATATAATCATCACAACATCCCCTGACTAAGGGAAGCAGCCCACAGTCTCTGGGGAAAAGTAGTTGGCTGATGCTGTGGGCGGTAAGCTGTATGTTTCTTTCCATAATAAATGGTTTAGGCTTGAAGCATTTTCTCTCACTCATTTGCTTCATCATACTCTCAAGCTATCCTTTAAACTTGGGAGCTTGACCATCAGAACCCAGAGGCACGATTCAGTCAGCCCCCGTGATGATTTAGCAGTCAGCAGTGATTCAGCCCAGGGATGACTCAGCCCTCACTGACGCAAAACTGCTTTCATACGCATTTTATTTTCTCTTTAATGGCGTACTAAATTGAGTCAGCCCCTATCCAGAAGCTCTAGTTTACTGCATAGTTAAAAGTCATGGTTTATACTATAGATCCTGGGCAAATACTTAGATTGAGTGTGGTTTATGTCTCTGGCAGGATGTGCTTGCTGGAGTCCACATAGCTATTCAATATGTAGGATCCTGACTCGGCCATAGTGATTGTTAGCCACTTTTTCATCGCTGTGACAAAGTACCTGACAGAAGCCACTTGAGGCTGGAGAGGTTTATTTCGGCTCACAGTGTGAGGGTTCAGTCCATCCGGGAGGGGAAGCATGGTGGCAGGAACCTGAGGCAGCTGCTTCTCTTCCGTCCTCAGTCAGGCACTGGAAGGATGATGCCAGGGCCCAGTTCACTGTCTCCTTCCCATTCAGTTTAGGACCCCAGCCCATGGGATGGTGCCAGCCACAGTGAAGGGTCAGCTCTCCACCTCAGTTAACCAAATCTCTGCATGCTCTCCAGACATGCCCAGAGGTTTGCGTCCAGGTCAGGGCAAGTTGACAATGTGAACCTGTAGGGTGGTTTACACTAGTTTTGTTTTGTTTTTTTAAAGATTTGAGTGTGTGTGTGTGTGTGTGTGTGTGTGTGTGTGTGTGTGTGTGTGTGTGTTTTACAGCTACCTATGGAGACCAGAGGTATGGCTCTACTTGGAACCGAAGTTAGAGGCACTTGTGAGGCTCCTGGTGGTGTGTGTGCTGGGCATTGAACTCAGGTCCTCTGAAAATGCAGTACCTGCTCTGAGCCAGCCCGCCAGCCCGCCCCACTTACCTAGAGTCTATAACCTAGTAGATCATTGTGGTTCTGAACAGTGGTTTCTATGAGCAGAGCAGTGGCTTGGTTGTGTCTGTCTAGGCTTCTTGGTATGTTTACAAAAGGTAATTCTAGAAAAGGTTTCAGTGGAGGTGGACATTCCTGTCCTGTGCAGTTTTGTGCTTCCAACCTTGGAGCTCAGGGCTGGGAACTGGATTCCAGAGAAGTTCTGCTTCCCCAAGAACTGCATTTCTTCCTACAGAAGGGGCCATGTTCCTGCTCAGCTAGTGCAGTCCTTTCTGGCCTGGGCCAGCCATAGGAAGCGTGCCCTCCAAAAGCAATGAAGAGCTTTTGTGTCTGGCACACTGCAGCCTCCAGCTCTGGGCTCAAGCCTGGGTTTGGTAATGACTCAGCAGAGTGAACTGCAGCATTAAGTACAGAGCAAAGCAAAACGAGTGTGTGTGGGGAATGATAAATGTCACATTGAGCTGGAGTTCTAACCAGAGGAAAACAGTTGTATAATTGGAGTAGGTCCCACCTCTGAAGCCACTCAGTACCTTTTGTTTGTCTTTAAAATCAGTGTGAAAAGATAAAGGTAATTAGTGAACACAAAGAGCAAAGAGCAGCCAGGTCAGTAGTTGAAGGACCAAGAGGATGGGCAGGAAGTAAGCTGACGTGTGTGTGTGTGTGTGTGTGTGTGTGTGTGTGTGTGTGTGTGTGTGTGTTTGCATGTGCTCATATGCGTGCTCAAGAGTGCCACAAGTTCGGGTGCACATGTGGAGGTCAAAGGACAACTTTGGGGTGTCTCTCCCACCTTGTTGGGGCAAGATTTCTCTTCCTCTACCAGGCTTCATGTTAGCCAGCCTTCAAGCTTCCAGGGTATGCTCTTGTTTCTTGCCATAGTAACACACTGTGTATCATCTTGGGCTTTTTCCTGTAGGTTCTAGGTGTGGAGCTCGGCTCATGAGGCCTTTTAAAGCCTGGTGTGGTATGTGCCTGTAATCCCAGCACTTGAGGTAGAAGCTGAAGCTGACACCAGCCTGGAGTGTGTGAGACCCCGTCTCCAAAGCAAAGAACAGAGACCTTAAACACTGTTTGGAGACTGCAGTACCTTCGGGTTTTTTGTTTGTTTGTTTTTTTGAGACAGGGTTTCTCTGTGTAGCTTTGCGCCTTTCCTGGAGCTCACTCTGTAAACCAGGCTGGCCTCAAACTCACAAAGATCCGCCTGGCTCTGCCTCCTGAGTGCTGGGATTAAAGGCGTGTGCCACCACCGCCTGGCTGCAGTACCTTAGTTTAAGAGGCAACAACACACAGGTGGCTAGGAATCGTGGTTCAAAGGGGTTTTGTGACTCTGTCAGCTCATCCCCGCTGGGATTCTGGGTTAGCAGGCCTCTTTGGAGAAGGACTAGCCAAGTGGTTAATCTGATGGACACTGCAAAGCTGGTGGCCAGCCTCCTATCTTCTGGTAGCCATTTGTTCCACGAATATACTGTTTTTATCTCAGCAATCCAAGTTTTCAATAGAGAAGCTTGGAGAAGTTCAGGTTTCTGTTTCAGTGCTCAGATTCTCTGAGTAGCTGGCGAGGTGCCCTATGACCCTTTGTGGACTGGTCTCCTAAGACCTAAGGAATTGAGTCAACAGCAGTATGTGTGGCCTCACAACTTGGTAGATAAGTCTTGAGGTCAAGGTATTCGTGGGTTGGTTCTTTGATGAAAGGGTTCTCTCTCTGCCTTCTGATGGTTGCCTTTGCACATGACATTTTTCCTATGTGCATGTGTCTGTGTCCACATTGTCTTGTTTTGTGAGGACATGAGTTGTTGACATTGCATGAGGGGCCAGTTTGCTCAAGTACAGCCTCTTCACCAATTACATCTGCAGTGATTCTTCCTCCAAGCAAGATTGCATACTGAGGTATAGGGGTTAGGACTTAAACTGATTTTAAAGACAAACAAAAGGCACTGAGTGGCTTCAGAGGTGGGACCTACTCCAATTACACATCTGTTTTCCTCTGGTTCAACCCTTGGATTTCAGGCTGCACAGATTTTCATTAGAGCTGACAGTAGGCAGAAGCCTTAGCTTTCTTCAGCTGTTTGGAAACCAATGTCTTTCAGTGGTAGCTGACTAGATGCTAAACTTCTCATAGGCAACAGCTGTGTAGCTGGTGCAATGGCCTTCTCACTTGGCCCTAATCCAGATCTGCTGGATGATTATCTCTCAGGTTAGAGGCTTGGAGTCTGTTTTTCCCTTGTTTCTTTGGGAGATCCTGATATGGCTGATCCTGCTTCCTTGTTGGGCTTGCTTTTGGGAGGCACGGGGTTGTACTCGTTTCTTCACCTGCTGGTTTTCCAGGCACTGTAGTTCTAATAATCTTGCTTTTCCCCAGGCACAGGGGCCAAATGAAGGCTGAGATACCCTTGGAAACCAAATATACCTTGAAGAGCAAAAGTCAAAGACACTGCTGGGCATAATGCAGGCCCCTTGTGTGCAGTATGAGAAGGGTGTGGGCAGTGAGTGCGTAGTTTCACCCCTTTGAGTAGCTCCTGTTAGCAGTGAACTCTAGCAGCCCGGGTCTGTGGAAACTGTCGATGCTTGTTGCTGTTAAAGTGATTAATGCAGCCACTGCAACGTTTACCAGGCATCCGTGGAATCTCATTGCTTCTGACTCCAGTAATATACTCTGCTAATGCAGCCTGGGAGTTGACTGCCACTAGCCATCAATTTTTGTGTGGCCTGTGACCAACAGATGTTTTTAAATGGCTGAAAATTTTATACCACATGAAAGCACAGTAAGTTCTAATTTTAGTATCCATAAATACATTTTGGTTAGAACACAGCCAAGAAGTCCATTACATTTCACATCACGTATGGCCACTTTTATGCAATAATGGCAGATCTGTGTAGGTGTTAACAGTCCGTCGCAGCCAACACATTTGTTCCCATCCTTTGCAGGATGAGATGCCCAGCCCTGTTCTGAGCTCCACTGGTTTGTTTGATTTCAGGAGGAGGCTTATGAAATGGTGAAGTCCTTGATAGTGCCAAGGACCCGGATCACAGGTCCTGTGGGAAAGCAGGAGGTGGTGTAGCCTTGAGTGTGTAGGTTGGTGTCTGTTGAGCACCCCTCCTTGTCTAGCACGGAGCTCCCTCAGACCTGCAGAAGTCCTTGATGGCAAAGCAGAGGATGGACTGACTGGAGTGAGTGCAGTGATGGACCTCAGCACCATTTGGCTTGAGTTCTATGCTTTTTCTTGAAGCATGAGCTGCCTCTCATTTCTGTATGTCAGATAGTTGCCATGCAGGACACACATGGAGTTTCAGGTGATACCATTTTCCTTTTCTCAGCATCTGTTTTCTACTCTGATTTAGGGTGGAACTGAAAAGAGGAACAAGAACCACTGAAACAGAATCACACTGAGACCATTTACACAGTGATAGGTCTTCTTTCTCAGGAAGCGCCTGCAGACCATTAGTGGTTCCAGAATGTTCTCTGGTCCTATCACTGCTTAGCTACCTTGTATTAGTTACCTTTCTATTTTTTGCACCGTGACCAAGGCAACTTATAGAAAGGTTTATTTTGGCTTATGATTCCAGAGGGTTAGAGTCCATGATGGCTGGGCAGAGACAGAGGCAGCAGGCTTGATGGCTGGACCAGCAAGCTGAGGGCTCAGGTTTTGAACCACAGGCAGGAAGCAGAGAGCCTACTGGGAACTGCGCAAGGCTTTGAAACCGCAGTTGTTAACATGAGTTGTTCCTGGCCTGTTATCTCCCCACTTGGGAGGTAGAGGCAAGAAGATGGGGCTTCAACATCATTGCTGGCTACATAAGTGAGTTCAAGGCCAGCCTGAGACCCTATCTCCATGAGACCCTATCTCAAAGCAACAAGAAAATGACAGCAAAGATGAGTTGTTCCAGAGTTACAGTATTGTAGTGTTGTTTTGTACACTTGGATTTCAATAAGACTTGAAAGTATCAGGGGAATTGTCTGTGCTCATGGTGGAGCCCCTGATGCAAGGTGTATGCATTCTTTTGAGTGGGTCTGGGAAAGAAACTTACCGTGGAAACTTAATCGCTTACTCTAGAAAGCGTCTCCATCTTAAGAGTAGGGCACATTGGCTGTGGATGTGAAGACTCACTAACATGATGGGCTTAGGACTCTCCGAAAAGAGGCCTGGCTTTTCTCTGGCTGTGTGGTTAGACAGTGAGTTGTTCAGAAAAACTGTTTCTGGGGCATGGGGTAGCCTCAGAAGTTTGTTTTTCTACTGTTTTTAATTTGAGCAGCAGAGCAAGACCAGGAGTTAAGATTAAAGTGAGGTCCTTCCATGGGTAAGTAGAATCTTCCCTATTCCAACTGCCGCACCCCCAAACCTAACACACACACTGCTGTCTCTAGCCAGTCCTCAGGGCTTGTTTCTGCTTGCTTTTGGAGTCCTTGGAAGCCGTTGACCCGTTTGCTTTCGAGTCTAATTCAGCAGCTAAAAAGGCCACGCCATCAGAGTGAAGGAAGTGAAATTCGAAATTTAGTGTGCTTGGAAAAGTACGTATTTATAATGAGCTTGAGGGCTCAGAGGATTTGTGAAGTCGGTTGGGATTAACAGCCATTGATTGCTAATAAAACAATATTTAGCTTTGTCTGGAGAACAGCCCTGGAGAAAGGTGTGGGCACCTTGTCACCAGGGCCCATTGAGAGGGGATGATGGGCTGAGGACAGGGGTCCACACGTTGGCGTGGGTGCTGGTCCTTCCAGAAGCTGTTGTCAGTTGCTGGCCAGGCCGGTGAAAGGAAGGACGCCAGAGCCTGATGGCTGGGGTGGTATTGATGTGTCTCCGCTGACTAATCAGATTGAAGGAGTCCATGGCATGTATGTCACTTTAATTTCCATCAAACAATTGGGGGCGACAGCGCTCTATTACGGAGAGCTTGATCCAGAACTAAAGCCAAATAAATTAGGGTCTCAGTTTAATCAAATTATCCCTCTTCTGGCCCTGGATTAAGTGAGAGAGATAGCGTCGGTCTGGAGGCCTGTGATTGGCTGAGCCTCTCTTATTTTTCAAGAAGCTGCTGGAAAAAAAAAAGCATCAGAACACAGACAGCTATAATAATCCAAGCATTGTGCTAACAGAAGACAAAATTTATGTTGCTAGCCAACTATGCATTGTGAATAGTACACCATTTCTTAAAATTGCTTTTCATTAGACTAAGTGAAAGAAATAAATATGAGAGAGAGAGATCCAGGGAGGATTTTTCTCTATAGTTTGGGGTTTTCTCTTTCAACTCACAGCATATCTAAAACTCTCCATTTAGAGAAATCAAGGGAATCAGCTTTCTCTTTCCCCTTCGGGAAAGTATTGCAATTTGGTTTGCTTTACATTTTTTTTTTTCATTTATTTATTTTGGAGATATAGTCTTGCTCTATAGTGCTGGCTGGTCTGGAACCTGCTATAAAAAGCGAGCTGGCCTCAAAGTTGCCATGATTCTCTTGCCCCTGCTTCCCAAGTGCAGAGACTACAGGCATGCACCACTTTCTCTGGCTGTTTGCACACGCATGTTGAAAAGCAGAAACGTGAATTCGAGTCAGCATACGGGGCTGGCTGGCAAGGGTCAAAATATAAAACACCGCAGAAGATAGTGGTGATTCCTGGCCAAAGAGATGAGTTCCAGGACTGTAGAGATGTCTCAGCGGTTTCCTGCTTTTGTACAGGATCTGGATTCAGTTCTCTCTTGGGAGTGAAAGCATGTGTCCTTCAGTTAGGCCCCATTACTATGTAGTTCTGTCTGTTTATCCTAACTGGACTTAACCTTTTCACTCAGATTTTTGGAGCTCTGATCCTGTGATGTAAATTACCAATGAAAATTCAGCACTGTCCTCACTGGGCTGATCCTTGGGTGGATGGGGAGGGTCAGGGAGTGGCCAGCCTTGTGTTTTGTAGCTTAGGCTGTCTTCAGACTCAAAGCAGTCTTCCCAAACATTTAAAAACTGTGTGTTGGGGCAGTGAGTAAGCCAAGCACACTTAGGGAGGCCCGAGGACAATTCTGTGGGTTTAGTTCGCTCCTTCCACCTTTACATAGCTTTGGGGTTGAACAGATTCAAGGTGGCGAGCACCTTTACCCACTGAGTCCTCTTGGTGGGTCCCTTTTCAACGTTTTTATTACACACTTACCAGTTTTTAAAAAACAGAAAGCTATGCATTGCCATATACTATGCAAAGGATTTTGTAAAGGCCCCACATAAACGCGATGTCAAGTTTTCCATTCTCACAGTGCCTGGGTGTTCCCATGTGGTACTTTGAGACCCCAGCATGGTAGAGCTGACACAGGGAAAGAAAACAAAAGAAAGCAGATTTGTAAAATTGTTAAAAGAACGGGCTGGGGTTGCGGCTCCCTGGCAGTGTTTGCTTGTCGTGTGTGCAGCCCTGAGTTCAGTGCTGAGCAGTACAGTAAATACATAAACAAACAAGCAATGAAGAAAGAGGAGGCACACATGTGGCTGAGAGCAAACTTTCCAGTGCAGCCTGACCGTCTGCTCAGCTCCCTGTAGATTTGTTTGCTGTCTGGATGGTCATCCTGTGGCGTAGTGGAGTCCATCTCTGTCGCTGAAGCTGCTGTGTCCAGCTGGAGGATCACACTTGGAGCCTTTTCCCAGGGTCCAAGTCTGGCTTTCGAGTATGGCTTAGACGTGTCCTATTTAGATCCCATTGCCCCCAGGCCTCCCAGCCTGCTGCAACCTTGGGAATCATCTCTAACATGAGCGTGCAACATTAGGAACTAACTCAGGTCCTTTCCCCCAGGAAGGATTCGTCCGTGTTGACCGAGATTATGTGCTGAAGTCTGCAGAGCTGGCAAAAGCGGGAGGCTGCAAACATTTCAACCTGCTGTCCTCCAAGGGGGCCGACAAGTCCAGCAATTTCTTATACTTACAAGTAAAGGTTTGTGCGTGTTCTGTCTTCCATATACAGAGAGTAATTGACAATACTAAGCAACCTGTATAATCCTTGAAAAAAACCCCACATTATATTGTGTATTTTTCAAAGCTGCAGGGACATACTGTTGGGAGAAGCATACTTAGAAAGCAGTCATGGTTTAAAAGATGTCTTGTCCATGAATTATTCAGTAAATTGAGTGGAGGAAGTAGAGGCAACCTTGGCCTTGGATGACATGGTCTCTCAGCCTCGGAGATGACGGTCCCTCCATTTTCCTCAGGCTAGGGAGACAGAATTTTATGTCTCCTGCCAGAACAATACATGGCCGTTGGTGATTTTAAGCAGAAGTTTCCATTCCGAACGTTGAGTAGAGTTGTGCTGCAGGAAGGCAGACCCGGTTCTGTGCTGTGCGTCTGTCCCGAGACATGGTTGTCTGTCCTCAGTGTAAGAGCAGTGTCTGAGGGGTTACCAAGCCACAGACCCCTCGGTGTGAAATCCCGTTTCAGAAGCACACTTGCCTTTTGCTCAACTACTCCAGCAGAAGGGGCTTTCGTCTAGTGAGGCACCATTTGTCAGTGGTCCTCACCTGGACGTGGAGTGGATGTTTTATAAACACCCGTCATTTCGAGACTCAGTTCTTTGCTGTAGTCATAGCCATCACTCGGGGTCCCCGTTGCCCAAACTACTTTCTTCCAGGCACAGCACCCTGAACTCTTGGCTCCATTTTTCATTGGTTCCTATGCCTACCCCCTTCATCACCTTGGTCTCTTTACTGAGTAGACGTTGAAGAACATGTCACACTATAGCTCCCCTGGCCTCCCTGATTACATGCCTGGTGTGAAAATTCATGGCTTTGAAATTTAAAGCACATTCTGTCTGTAACTTCATTTTTTTCTTCAGGTCTGGGTGGGGGTTGCTAATGCTTCGAAGTGATTGACAAGGAGGTCATCTGTACCCTCCTGACCACCATTTTTTCTCTGACCTATCATAACTGCCTGTACACTAAAAAGGTGACTGTGGGGCCTGTGGTTCTCTGGAGGGACTGAAAGGGGTTGGGTTGATGCTTCGTTTACCCTCTCTGGGTCTGTTTAGACACTAATAAATGGAGTACTGTGGAGCATGGCCAGCCCACCAGGGGTCCCACCCTTAAAGAAAACTCACCTTCCGCCTCTAGAGGCCATCAGCTGTCCACAGTGCCTCAGTTAGGGGTGGGAGTTTGTCAACCCCACCCACCTCCATGCTAGACTGTTGACTGGCTTGATCTTGTTCAGGCAGCCACAGTGCAGCGGCCCTGTCATGTCCAGAAGACACAGTCTTGTTCAGGTCCGTCCTACCCTCTGGTTCTTACAATCTTCCTGCTTCTCCTCCTCTACGGTGGTCACTGAGATTTGGGGGGTCTGGGGGTGATGTCAAGCATTTGTGGTTGAGCATTCCCCTGATGGCTATTCTCTGCATTTTGACCGTTAGCAGATCACTCTCGGTGTGCCGGGGTTAAATGGCCTCTTCCTCGCATCCAGACCCTAGACTCAGGCGGTCCGTTGGGACTGGTGTGAGGCTTGACAGCTGCAGATGCTCTTCCAGCCCAAGTGATGCCTGCTCAGGCTTTAGCTGGGCGCTTTGGTCTTGGTCACTGGTTTGATTTTACTTTATTTTTTAAAATCGTAACAGGGAGAAGTGGAAGCCAAGGTTGAAGAATTAAAGTTTGATCGCTTCTCAGTGTTTCGTCCAGGGTAAGTTTTATCCTGCCAGGGGTAAGTAGAGAGAGGCTGACAGCTAAGACACCTATGAACAAGGTTGGCTAGTGATGGATTGCTTCTCTGGGGGACCCACCCTTCAGCTTTGAAAAAAAGAGTAGCTGGGGGCTGCCTCAGAATCATCTGGAACTTTCTGGAAGTAGTTGGTTGCTATGTGCACTTTCCTTAGCATTTTAAATCTTATTCACTTACTGCCTTTTTAACCCCCCACCCCTCACCCTTTATTTAACAAATCAAACTTTACAACCACATGAGCCAACTGATTTTCTTGAAGCTGGAGGTTGGTGTCTGCTGAGGTGCCCCTCCTGTTGGCAATGTCACTTTCTAGATATGGCCTCTCTTGTGCATGTGCAGAAAGACGTCTCATGTCTTTCTCATAAGAACAGCAGCCCTGTCCTCCCTCAATACGTCTTAACTCTAATTACCTCCATAAGGGCCATCTCCAAATCCAGTTACCTTTGGGGTTAGACCGGCTTCTGCTGACAGGTTCCCGGAAACAGAACTCAGTCTGAAGTCTCTATAAAGTCTTGGGCGCATGTGCCATCGCTTCCTCTGCCTTTCTCTGTCTCCTAGAGTCCTACTGTGTGACAGACAAGAGTCTCGTCCAGCTGAATGGCTGGTTAGGAAATTCTTCAGCTCTCTGCCAACCTCCTGGGCCAGTGGGCACTCTGTGCCTGTGGTGACGGTGGTGAGGGCGATGCTGAACAACCTGGTGAGTCCCAGCAGTGGACAAATGGAACTTCTGGAAAATAAAGCCATCATCCACCTGGGGAAAGAAGGTGATGTGCCCAAGCTGTGACTGTGCAGGAGGACAGCTTGTTCTCAAACCTCAGTGCCTGTCACCAAATCAGTCATTTGGGGGGTCTATAAAACTGTCTCTCTCTAGTCTTTGTGGTGTCCCTCTCCTCATCCATGCAGCTCCCAGGAAACAACAGTGCTCTGCACCAGTTGTTGATGTACCAGTTGTACATTGAAGTCACCCAGGGAGCTGTGGAAGGACAGGTTTGCGTCACAAACCTTCTGGAGTTGGTGGGTTGAGGACAGGGATCTGTGATTTTTGACTTCCATGTCCACTGGAGGCCTCTGTGCCTCTGGTTGTGAGCCCAGCTTTGAAGCACTCCTACAGAGACACCTGAGCAGTGGGGCCCTCACACTCCAGGCAGGCGGGTGCTGGTGAGGCTTGTTGACAGTCTAGTCACTCCAAGCTGCATAGTGCTGATGAGCTGCATGGTGCTGAGTGGACACTGTGCCTTTTTTCTACGTGTCAGCACAGACGTTATGAAATGAGCTCCTGTGATTCTTTGAGGAATAAAAGTAAATGGACAAACACTGGGTGCTGTTCAGTTGCAGAAAACTGTGGAGGCATTAGTGGAAAGGAGTAGTGACAGTTCCTGGGGATGGCGTCCCAGTCCCCAACACTGCAGGTGTCTGCAGGATCTTAGGTTTATGTCCTTGGCGCTCTAACTCTCCAGCAGTCCTATAAAGCCATATTGCTGCCCTCACATCTTTATTTTTTTTTTTCATTTAAATTTCTACTCCCACCCTCATATTACAGGTGGGGAATCTGAGTTACACAATGGTCAAGCACCTTGCTCAAGGGTCTAGAGCTGAAAAGCTAAAGCTAGGAAAAGGCAGGGTCAAGATTAACCCCACTCAGCCTGACCCCATAGCTTGTATTTATTTTTTTATTTGTGTGTCTGCCATATGTGTGTGTTCCCTCAGGCCAGAAGCTAGTATCAGATCCCCTAGACCTGGGGTTCCAGATCCACCTATGCAGGTGCAAGGAGCTGAACCCAGGTCCTCTGGAAGAGCAGCAAGTGCTTTTAACCACTGAGCCATCTCTCCAGCCCCAGAAGCTGGTTTCTTTAACCACTCTGTAAAAGAACCCCATGTCCATCTATTTCTAGAGGGTTCCAATTAATTTAGCACATTGTGGATGCATAAAACTTAAATTCTTGGGTTTCTCCATTGGTCCAGGGTCCTTACAATTAACTGCCAACAGTGGTTAATCTAAAATACTTTGATACTAAACAGGAAGACTCAAGTGAGATGTGCTTTTCTATTGTTTTGTTTTGTGACAGGGTCTTGGGTAGCCCAGACTGGCCTCAAATTCAGTAAATAGTCCAGGATGACCTTGAACTTCTGATACTTCAGCCTCCACCTCTCAAGTTTTGGGGTTACAGGTGTACCCATCAGGCCTAGTTTTTGTAGTACTGGATTGAACCCAAGGCTTCATGCATGCTAGGTAAGCAGTTTACTAACTGAGCTGTGTTCTAGTCTGAGCTGATACACTTTAAACAGGCAGGGAAGGAAAACAGAGAGTGGGAAGGGCCAGTGCCCAGAGGAGCACACGGTGCCAGTTCCATCATGGAGCAGGTGCAACTTAACTTCTGTGCTGGGGAACCAAGTCACTTGACTCCAGTGACTGAGTCTATTATCCCAATTACATCTCACTTTCGGGTGGACACTGTGGAGTGAATACCATCCCCTACAGTATGGGTGTACATTCTTGGAAGACAGTAGACATTGTCAATGTTAAGTCTTCTAGAGCAGATGGAGATCCTGGAATGTGTAGAATGGAATGAAGGAGACAGTGCTGGATGCATGCCTGTAATCCTAGCACTAGGGAGGCTTGGAGGATCATGGTTCAAGGTCAGCCTGGACTGGAGTAAAACCCTGTCTCAAAATTAGAAGTTTACTTCCTGCCCATGGGGTTCCCTTGTGGCTGGGCTTGGAAGGGCCTGCACATGTTTCCGTCACATCAGTCTTGGGCCCCCAGAAGTGAAGCAGCCTTTGGGGGTACTCATAAGAATATGCTGAGCCTTGTAGGCTCTGAAAGCAACCAGATTCCGTGGCCAATTACTCTCTACCATTTCTGCACATCAAATGTTAAGGAGCAAGTGAGTCCACACTCAGATCTCTCTAACAGTAGAGTGATGTTAGAAGGATCTATGTTCATGTTTGGAAGAGAAAATTAGCCAATGCCCAAGCCCTGCACCATGGTGAGATGTCAGCTTCACAGAAGCTTCTGGCTCCGTCACCTCCAGACTGGCATTGTTGTCACTGACAACATCTGGACATCACTGTGATTCAGCAGGTTCCTTCAACAGAAAAAAAAAAGGGGGGGGGCCTTGCTGGAGAGAAATATCAAGTTGGTGATGAATTAGTGGGCAGTGTAGTAGCCAAGATTTCTGGCGATGTCCTAGAATGTCAGGGTGCTTCAGAAGTTAACATTTGGTGGGCTCCATCCTCTTCTGTGAGTCACTGTGGAGTATGGCCAGTGGGAAAGGAGAGAGAGGAGATGGAGAAGATAAGTAGATGGTAGTAGTAAGAAAGACACAGGCTATGCCTGGATAACAACACAGCCTGTTGTTAGAGATGGTGGCAGACTAAGCACACCGGGGAGTGCTGCAGAGAAACGGTGTCTTCTGGACACGATAGGACTTCTGCACTCAAACGCTGCAGCTATGGTTGCCTGTACAAGACCCGAGCCAATCAACATTCTAATGATGGGGTGGGGCTTCATGAGCTCCCAACTGAGGAGCTATGGGAGAGGGTGAGGGAGTTTTCTTTAAGGATGTGGCCTCTGGTAGGTTGGCCACTCCAGTGGATGGTCCCCACGCCCAGAGTATATGGGCTCCAGAAACTAGAACCCATGTTTTTGTTTTGTTTTGTTTTCTAAAGGATACAAAGGTGAGGGGGAGGGACATGGTTGTGGGTAGATCTGAGAGGAGTGGGAGGAATATGATCACAATACATTGTATGAAATTCTCAATAAAAGTATTTAAAAATATATAAGTGGCGGCGATGTGAGCAAAGTCCTAGGTGGTGGAGCAGACAGGGAGGAAGCACCCACTGGAGAGCTTCAGAGATCAATAGTACACAGGCCTGAGGGTGTGCATGGTGGGAAGCATTATGCAGGCCTAGCTGGCCATGTCCTCAAACATGTCCTGTGCATAGTCCAGCCTTAGACTGCACCCGTTTGAGGGAATCCCATGGTTAGATACTAGGAATATTAGAAAGGAGTCAGCCTGAAGAGTGGGAATCACCCCATCGCCAGGGCAGACACATTTGCTGGCACGTATCAAACAGTCCACCTGTTTCCATGGTGTAGGATCAAAGTCTAAACTTTTCACACACGTGAATCCGTGTAACCCTTACTATAGACCTTAGGCTACTGCAGTCGCGATCATGTTTTACCAGCCAGGAAACTGAGGCCGAGAGAAGGCAGGGGTACCTGCTCACGATCTTAGACTCCTAGCAAAGGTTGAAATAGGATTCACACTCTGTGTAAAGTCTATGTTCTCACTTTCCCACTTTCACGCCCCTAGTAGGGGGTGGAGTTTGGCTCCATTTGACTTCAACGGTGCACAGTATCAGGAAAGTTGTTCCCTGAGCCTTCTGCACAGACACCTAGTGTGCTGAGCCTAGCCGGCACTAGCCACCTCCGCCGCCAGAGGGCGCTGCGGCAAGTCGCGCTCAACCTCGCCGTTGCGCATGCGTCCACGCTGCAGCGGACGGTAGAGGGGCCCGGCTTCTCGCCCCACCCAGTCGACCCACGTGACCCGGAAGCGCTCTCCGGCCGGCGCACGACCGGCGTCTAGGTTGCTCCGTGACTACCGCGCGCCCGCGCTCGCTCCCTGGCTCCGGTGCCGCGCTGTGCGGCCACGCGCTTGTTCGGCGGCCATGTGTTCTCTGGAGGCGGGGAACGGTGGGTCCCTGGTGTGGGCGGCGGGGCAAAGGCGGGCTGGCGGGCGGGCGCGGGTCCCGGTGCTGACAGTGTGCCCCGCAGGCCAAGGCGCCGAGCTGGGGCCGGAGCCCCCGGAGCTGTCGGACAGCGGGGACGACGCCGGCTGGGAGGACGAGGACGCTGAGCCCGCGCACGGCCGGCAGCACACGCCCTGCCTGTTCTGTGACAGGTTCGTGCCCGCGTGGGAAGCGCGCTGTGGAGCTAGCGAGCACGTGGCGGGCCGGAGGCCGTGGTCCACGCGTGGCCGCTGATTGACAGGGGCCGCTCACGTGGCCCGGGGGGCGGAGCGGAAGCCGCTCTGGGTTTGTCTCTGCAGCCTAGTCAACCACCCCCACCCCCAACACCCACACCACCCCACCCCCGCTTCCCGTCTCAGATCCTAAACCGGGTCTGGCACACCATCACTCTGGAGGCTGAGGCAGGAGAATAGCCACGAATACCAGGCCAACCTGAGCTACCTAGCTAGCTAGACCTCCCTCTCAAACTAAAAAACCAGAACTCCACACTTTAGTCTTAAATCATGAGGACACAGTATGGGTAGTTTTAATCTGTTTTACTTGGTAATAAATTTTCGGGGTGTGTAGTCTGGAAGAGCGCTTCTGTTTCTACCATCCTATAATGACTAGTCCATCTCCATGATTGAGGGAGAAATTGCTGCCTTTTGTACTTAGGGGAAATGAAGCTGCAGAGCCACCAAGTTGTTCAAGGTCATGAAGCTGCATTCTATATTCGAAGAACACAATTCTTTTCACTTAAAATCCTGCATCTTTGTTTCAAGAAAGTGACTTTGGGTGTGTGGGCATGAAAAGAGGGTGTTTGACATTGATCAATGCTGCTGAGCTCCCAGTATGGGGGGGGGGGGGTGGGGGGTGGGGAGAGACACATGGTGCAGACTGGTGACATATGAGTGTTCCTAAGTGGCACCTCATTGGACAGGAGGAATGACTGCACACTCATATTTATTGAGCATCCGTGGTGCAGTGTCCTGTGATAGGCTGTGAGGACTATTCAAATGACCTATCTTGGCAAACACGGGTTGAGAGTTGCCTGTGTGCTAGGCGTGCAGAAGGGTGCAGAATCTATCTGTCTGTTTGTTCTTGTTCCTGCCCTTCAGTGTTGGAGGTTACATACAAAAGAGGTGTGATTCTTCACATTGCAATGCAGGTGCTGTGGGACAACCAAGGTCACTTGAATTCTCTGCCAGCTGGACAGTTGTGTGCTGTGTGTCTAAAAGCATGTGCTGTGCCGGTTCACTGGGAGGAGAAAGCGAATCAAGTAGGGAACTTGTGTGACTTGAGAGACACAAAATACATCAGAGAAAGCTGTGTTACCCAGAAGCCTTTGGGAGATTTTAGGGTCGTCAGTATTTTGACTTCCCCGCAGACTGTCCCATGAGGCTATTGCTTGTCTCTTCAGGTTGTTTGCATCCGCTGAGGAAACATTTTCACACTGTAAGTTGGAGCATCAATTTAATATTGATAGTATGGTCCATAAACATGGTGAGTATCTCTTAGAATAAAGACAATTTTGCTTGTGAAGTTTAGGCTCAAATTTTACCATTTTCCAGACCCTTTATTTTCCTTGTGTGTGCTTCCCCAAAGTGGATGTCAGGTGACTTCCTGAGTTGTGCTCCACTTCCTGGATTGAGGCAGGGTCTCTCACTTGAACCCTGAGCTTGCTGACATGGATAGTCTGGCTAGCCAGCTTGTTCGAATGATCGCTGGTCTCTGTCTCCCAAGCACTGACATTATAAGAGGCCACCACTCTGCCTGGTGTTTTGTGTAGTGCTGGGAATTCGAACTCATGTCCTCTTGCTTACCCATTTAGCTACACAAGTCTAACGGCCTGAGTTTGCTCCCAGGAGCTCACACAGAGGTGGAAGAAGACAGCAGTACCTGTCACCCCCCTGACACTCATACCGTACCCCACATCATACATTCTAATCAACAAAAATGCAAGGAAAGCACCTTAAAACTTGTTAAATATGGCTGTTCCTCAGATAAGGTATTTACAATTATCAAAATTATAGTTTCTAGTTATTAATACAAAATTCCAAATACAAGTGATACTTTAGAGGTCAGAAATACCTCATTGGAAGAGCATTTAGTATCAGTTAAATATATTGTATTAAAATCAGTGAATTATTTTTTCTTCTCCTGTTTAGGACTTGAATTTTATGGATACATTAAACTAATAAATTTTATTAGACTTAAGGTAAGTTGGAAATGTAATGAAGTTCACCGAGGCTGCCATGCCCCTGGGCTGATTATTAATGGACTATGAGCGGTTGTTTCAGATTTGGCATTTTTCGTATTGTGAGAATTGTGGACATGAGGGAAGAGTGCGGGGTGAAGCTCCCGGTGGGGTGTCCCCTGCTTACTGCTGTCATGGTTAACTGTATTGAGTCAGTACTGTGCAAAAAGCACTTGTCAGGTAAAAGGAAAATTGTCAGTTTTTCTGTAAAATCAAATAATTTCTAGTCTGATTCCAAGTACTTTGGATGTATTTTTTTTTTTGTTTTATTTTTTCACAGTTTATTCTCTTTTAAAATTTATATTTTATTTTATGTGTATGAATATTTTGCCTGCATTCCTGGTGCCTGCAGAAGCCAGAAGAGGAGGACGTTGGATTCTCTAGAACTTGGGTTACAGATGGCTGTGAGCCACCGTGTGGATGCTGGGATTTGAACCTAGCTCCTCTGCAAGAACAGTCACTGCTTTTAACATCTGAGCCATCTCTCCATCCTATGTTATTTAATTTTTTTTCAAACATTTTGTTCTTAGACCTATTTAAATGAATGTTTGAGCTGGGGTCACTTTGCCTGCATCAGATAATATAAGAATACGCAGGGCTGGAGAGATGGCTCAGAAGTTAAGAACACTGGCTGTTCTTCCAGAGGTCCTGAGTTCAATTCCCAGCACGATCACAACCATCTGCAATGAGATCTGGCTTCCTCTTCTGGCCTGCAGGGATACATGCAGGCAGAACATTGTATACATAATAAATAAATAAATCTTGCCGGGCGGTGGTGGCGCACGCCTTTAATCCCAGTACTCAGGAGGCAGAGCCAGGCGGATCTTTGTGAGTTCAAGGCCAGCCTGGTCTACAGAGCGAGATCTAGGAAAGGAGCAAAGCTACACAGAGAAACCCTGTCTCAAAAAACCAAAAAAAAAAAAAAAAAAAGAATACGCTCCAGCCTGGTAAACACAGATGTACCAGTCTTGTGCAGAATTCAGGTTTTTTGGTCTTTTGGTTTTGCTTCAGTTCCTCAGTTCCCCACTCTTTTTTAGGGAGCTTTGTTGTTACATGCAATGAATACAATGTGCTCTAACTTCATACCCAGAATCCTACAGTCGAGTATATGAATTCCATACACAGCCCTGTGCCTTGGGAGAAAGATGAGTACCTGAAGCCAGTATTGGAAGATGACCTTTTGCTTCAGTTTGGTAAGATGAACCTTCTTTATCTACTTTAGCTAGTGTCAGGCCATTTCTTACACCAAATGAAAGCAAAGTGCTTTGTGAAAACGGACCTTAATTGTCATCCCCATCCCTCCCCCCCCCCCCCCCCACCTCCCAGGTGATTTTTCTCCTTTCTCTTGTTTTACGTGGTCAGCTAAACTGGATAATTCTGAAAGTAACCAGTTGGTAAGTTTTAAGTTAGCTGCTGTTCTGGGAGGCATGTACTTTGCCAGCCTGTTCTCTCCCTTCCTGGCCTGCACTTCTTGGTTTTGTTCAGTGTATCCACACTGTGTATGCTACTCACTCTTTAGTTATAGATATTGGATTGACTATTGCAGTACCACAGTGCTCATGTTCAAGGAATCCTTTCAGGAGACTATATTCATACACTTTTTACTGTAGTGTCTTGTTGTTATTGTTAATTTATTTCTGTGTCTTATTTATTGACTAAACTTTATGGTGGATATGCAGTATGATAAGGAAAACATGGTTCATAGAAGGTTCAGTTCCAGGCATCCACTGTAGATCCACCCTCCATGGATAATGGCTTCATTTCTCAGGACCGCAGCGGGCTGTCAGTTTTCACAGGTCTGGGGATGTAGCTGAGCCGATGAGGGCTTGCCTCTCATATCCTGGGTTTGACCGCAAAGCACTTCCAGCCTCAATAAGACTGCATTCTTGTTCCCGATCATTGTGTTACTGATTTACTCTCTTATTCCACACAGACACACACAGAATTTTTATTGCAGCATTGTAGCTTATTTCAGAATATGGAAAGAAACTAAATGTCCCCTTAAAAGAGAGTGGCTGAGTCAACTGTGGGCAACCACACTTGGAGCAATATATCCTTAAGGAGAACAGGCATCCCTATGAACTCTGTAGAGTTCTGCACCCACAGAGCTCAGTGCTTCATGTAGTAGGGCCATGCCTTCCAGGGCTGCTACTGTTTACTGCTTCTCTTTCCCTCCAGTTTATAAGATTAACATCACTGAATGGTGCTGCATATTAATGTTAAATTATGACTTTTTAAATTGTAGCCATAATAAAACCAAGCTTGCCAAACAGCTTGAATTTGGAAATAGAACACAAAGTAAGGATTTGTAGTAGTTTTTGTAGTTGATGTGATCAGATAATCAAGAGATGCAGTTGGCGGAGGAAGGGCTTATTCTGGCTGACCATTTAAGAGGACCATTCCACACTGCAGGGAGCAGCTGGTCACATTGGGTCTACATCAGAAAGTCTAGAGTGGGTGGGATGTGGGGTTTAGGTTGGGGTTGGAGAGATGGCACAGGAGTTAAGAACATACACTGGCTCTTTGGTTCCCAGCATCCACATGGCAGGTTTCAACCTACTATAACTTCAGTTCCAAGGGATATGACACCCTCTTCTAGAGGCTTCTGTGAGCACCTGCATATATATATATATATATATATATATATATATATATAGATAGAGAGAGAGAGAGAGAGAGAGAGAGAGAGAGAGAGAGACTAGCAGGTAAACATACACATAAATACAAATAAATAAAGCTTAAAAGCTTATTGTCCTTTCCCAGTAACCCACTTCCTGTAGTGAGTTCTACCTCCTAAAGGTTCTACAACCTTCTGAACATGACCACCTAGGGACGGAGTGTTCCAAACACATGAGATGACTCTTCTCTGAATTGAGGTCAGTGATGAGGCATTGTGTGTGTGTGTGTGTGTGTGTGTGTGTGTGTGTGTGTGTGTGTGTGGTAGGGGGGTTTCAGCCTGGGCTCTAGACTCCTGGAGCAGCAGTGTGTCCTGGTTAGCTTAGCTGTTGGGTGGGTCCCAGCACTGAAGAAGTGTCTTCATAAGTATCACAGCAGAAACCCAAGTTGGGGTGGAGTACTGTCCCCAGTCCTGCATGGAGGACAGTGTCTGCAGTCTGTTGCTATAGGTAGACCTGAAAGTTAATGAAGTCTCCTGCTGATTCTGGGGTTTCTTAAGACTCACTGGCTCCGTCTCTACAGGGTTATTTCTATACTAGATGTTAATGATGGAATTAAGACTAAATCAAGATTTTGTTTGTTTTGGCTTTGGTTTTTCAAGACAGTGGTTCTCTGTGTAGCCCTGTCTATCCTGGAACTCTGTAGCCCAGGCTGGCCTCGAACTTCTGAGACCCGCCTGCCTCTGCCTCTGAGAGCTGGGATTAAAGGCGTGCACTACCACTTCCTGACAAGATATGGTTTTTTAGCCTAAGATTTGGCTGCATCATAATATCAGAAATAAGATTTTAGTGTCTTGCCTGGGATGGGAAGGATTTGGATATATAGCAGTCCTCATCTGTACTCCATCCTTACATTTGATGAAGGTGTGATTGAGTGTAACCTTCGGGTATGCACAGTTGTGATGCTGTGAACATAGACATTATGAAATGGCTGTTGCAGTCAAGTAGATTAGCATCCAACATTTTACCTACCATTTTTATGTATAATGAGAACACTTAAGCTGTGCTGTGTTGGCACATTGCACGTGTACACCAAGGCATCAGCTATAGTCACATGGTGAGATGTTCTGAATGTATTCATCTGAAGTGAAATCTTAACAGTCCTAACACATGGTGGCCCTCTGCCTCAGGAGACGGTGTTTTAAATGCACTTCTGAGTGAGATTTTGTGTGTGCCCTTTGGTGTTGGCATGTTTTCTTTCACATACTGCCCTCCAGGCTCATTCTTGTTGCACCCAGCAGGAAAACCTGTGTCTTCATGTGCTGTCTGCCGTACTGAGGCTAAGGACACAGGCTGCGAGGTGGCTTTGTTAGGGTCAAGAACCTGGGTTGGTAAGGCAGGTGTTGGGTTTTTCTCTTCTCCAGTGAATAACTGTATGACTTTTGAGTTGGTCACTAAGCTTTTTCGAAATTTATTTTCTCTGTGTCTGAAGTAGGAATAACTGTTTGCATTTCAGATTGTTTTGAGAGTGAGATGTAATGTGATATGTGCACACTTGAAAGCCTAGTGGTGAACACTGGAGTCTACCCCCTGTGTTTGGTTCAGTGTATCCATGTATACACATGTTCAGTTTAGCTAGCTAATGACAAGCAGACTATCATACTCCGTGAGGTCAAATCAGAGAGCTTGGATGACAAGTATGTGAAAACTGCTTTTAATCATTTTTCTCACTTGACCGTGGTAGGCACTTAGGCCTGTTTGTCCCCACTGTGCTGCTGTGAGGTGGCCCGATAATGGTGTCTGTTTACCTTTTAGATGTAGAAGATCTTTATGAGCCAGTGTCGACTCCCTTCTCATACCCCAATGGACTCAGTGAAAGTACATCCATTGTGGAGAAATTGAAGCACATGGAGGCGCGGGCACTGTCTGCTGAGGCTGCATTGGCTCGGGCGCGTGAGGATCTGCAGAAGATGAAGTAACTCCCTGTCCAACCAAACGCTGCTTTAGGTGTAGGGTAGTTACCTGCAAGAACACTTGGGATGCTAGACACTCAGTGCATATACTTAACTTTAGGAGCATTAAAGACATATAGCGTTTCATGGTGTGTGAATATAGATCACTGTAGCGTTGCATTTTTATGTACTTGTACATACTTCATAATTACTTTGCATGTGTAGCTGTTCTAATTTGCTCTTGAATATTTGTTTTTAATATTTCCTGCCTTTCAAGGTTTTTTTTTTTTGTTTGTTTGTTTCTAGTTGTTTTCACCTCTTTGATTGTCTTATTCTAGTTTTTCAGAAATGGAAGAATTATTATTATTATTATTATTATTATTATTATTATTATTATATTTAGGTATTGGGAAAATATAGTGTTGAAAAGTTGTTTTTAAAAAGCCAAAATGTAGGCGGTGGTGGTGCACGCCTTTAATCCCAGCACTTGGGAGGCAGAGCCAGGTGGATCTCTGTGAGTTCGAGGCCAGCCTGGGCTACCAAGTGAGTTCCAGGACAGGCTCAAAGCTACACAGAGAAACCTTGTCTCCAAAAACAAAAACAAAAACAAACAAACAAAAAAAACCCCAAAATGTGACAGTAGTGTAGAATTTAAGCAAAGAACCAGGTAGACGGGGGCAGTTTTTCCTCACTGAGTTGGCATTCTCCAGGAGCCCTGAATCTCTAGGGGGAACTTGTTAGTCTAGAGGTGGGCACAAGCCTTCACATGTGCGTCCATAGCGTGCCCACCTCCCAGCTTCTCCCTTCTGCATCTGTAAGCTGGTCACTAGGACCTGAGTTCCTAGTTCATGGCTGGCCAGAATGTCAGGGGCAGGAAGAGCAGAGTCCCTTCAAGTCCCTAGTCCTTGTTTCTGATTATCATGCTTGGGAACATAGTCAGCCGTCACCAGCTCAACTTTCTGCCCTTCTGTCCTCCTCACTCTTGTGTAGCTTGTAGATTACTAACATGTCACCACCTGAGTGAGACCCGGAATGGGGGGAGTCAGCTGACTTGGGTCTGCTCTGCTCATTTAACCCATTTCAGGAATATTCAAATTTGAAATAGGCTCCATTGATGTAGATGCTAAGAGGGAATTTTAAAACAGTAGGAAAAATAAATTTGAATAAACCAGATATTGCTTCAGATCCAGCAGGGGGCGCTGTTGGGGCTTCAGCTAGAAAAGGATTTAAGATGCTGGGCACACTCCCTCCCCTTTCTCACCCTTTAGCCTGGCCTTTTCTCATGGTCCAATAAACCTGTCTCAAGGGTATATTTCAAATTGATTACAGACAATTTGCTCAGGATTTTGTGATGAACGTAGATGTCAGAACCTGCTCCTCCACGACTGCCATTGCAGACCTGCAGGAGGATGAAGATGGTGTCTACTTCAGCTCCTACGGGCATTATGGGATACATGAAGAAATGCTAAAGGTTGGACAGAGTTCATGTGCATCAGATCCTCCAATGGAGAACTCTATGTAATAGGCCTTAATACCCAAGAGTGAGTGTGTGAGTGTGTGTGTGTGTCTATACCTCTGGTGTTTAGATAACTACTCCTCAGATGAAAAGTTTACAGAGGTGTCAAGTCCCTGTGAATCCTATTAAGTTAATATTCATCTTTTCTTTATGAAGCCACTTTTTGCTTGAAATTGAACGTTGGAAAAAAACCTGCTTGGTGGTTCTGGCCTTCCCAGGAATATCTACTGTGTGAAGTGGGAATTAAATGACGTTTTTTAACATAGGAAAGAAACAATTTTAGTTTTTAAAATAGCAGTGCTGACTTGGTTTGGGCAAGTAATTTTCTTATAAAGTTTAATTTATAATAGTTCTCACAGTATTCATGGTATAACCCACAAAATCATTGATAATATAGAAATGTTTCCTAATGTGGTCAGACCTGGTATTTGAATCTGTTTAGTTTTAATAGTCATAGTGTAATGTCCATATAAGATAGAAGTAGTTTCTAACTTTATATACTGACAGTACATTTTATCTAGTACTGTAGATTATAGTAGTAAGAGTTTTAACTCAGCAAAACTGACTCTACCTGAATAGCATAAAATACAACAAATTTTGATTTGTAAAATTTTTAGATGTTTATCTCTAGGAATTTTAGATGTTACAATCTTTTTTCCTAAAATCAATCAATAAAAAATCCTTCCTACAGCCTCCCTCCAGATTATTCTATTTAAAGTTGGCCCAAGGACTTTAAAGCAGTGTCATGCAATTACTAATGCCATATATCAGTTGCTGTCACCTGGGTAATGATGGCATTGCATTGCAAACAGTGGATACCATATAAATGAGTGAATTTATGTAAAATAAATTGGCATGCTATTATTTTTATCTAAGTTCTATTACCAGTAAAGACTCAGGAGTCAGATATTGGGGTAAAAACCTGATCAAAGAAGTGGAGGAAGAGGAGGAGGAGGATCAACCAACTGACCTTCCCTTTTTTCCCAGAAACCCAGCAAGCACATCTCTCTTCTCTCCTGACCAAAAAAGACTGCGCATCTCTAAGTCTCTCCCTACTCCTTCATGTGTCTTTGTCCGTCTCCCTGGGTCCTCTGTATTCTCTATTTCTTGTCAACTAGTTCCTGGCTCTGCCCCGATCCAAGGTTAATTTTATTAACACAGTCTTAGAGTTGCACATTGTGATCAGATATCCCAAAACAGCATACTTCATATTTGGAGTTGACTATTTTCTGTAAAGATGATAAGCTGTCATCTAAGCCCCATTGGTTGTTTTAGATCTGTCCACTTAGTGCTTCATGCCCTTCGTATCTTTAGTGTGGAACTTGTGTCGCCTTTTCCAGACAGGTCATAGTTGCTGCAAGTCTTGGGGATGGAAGTGTTTCCACTGCAGTGATCAGAGACGGCTGCTTTGCATAAAACAGCTCTGCCTAGGACTCATGCGCCTGTGTGACAGCAGTTAGAGACTGTGATATGTGACCAATGCCAGACTCCTGGATGCACACGGAGACTCCAGCTGGAAGGCTCTTTACTTTTAGAGAACCACTTAGGTGCTGTCTCTGCCACAGTTTAACTTCCTGTGGTACAGAATTACTCTTGGTACAGTACTCTTCGATACTGGCTAAGTTAAGGAGTAGCATGCCCTGGAGCAGGTTGTAGTTCCTGATTTTCACCAGAACAGCTCTCAGCACAAATGAACGGTTCCATGGTGTCTTGCTACGGAAAACCTACCTAATTCCGAGAAGTCATATCAGAATGGGAAGCACTTAGTGTCAGTCATTTCTAGGTTTGAATGTAATTGTTCAAAGTTTAAAGACAAAGTTGACAGGGGTGTGGGTTGAATGAACTTCAGATAGCCCTTGCTACCTTGGGCCTTTGAGGAAGAGCTGTTGGCTGTAATGCAGATCTCAGCTGCGCCCCAGTCTGCCTGTGTTTGCTGTGGCAGTGACAGCCGCTGTCTGGGTATGCAGGTCTTCTGTCTGTGCTGTTGAGAGAGAGAAGTGTGGGCGCTTATTATGTTGTCTCCTCGCACCTGCAGCTGACTGGGCTTTGTGTTCCCTTCCTACGCCAGGGCACCTTGACGGCTTGTGTGTGGATGTAAAATTGTCTCGGTGGCTTCTCTGCCTGAGGATCAGCTATAGTGGTTTGTTTAGAGGGATGGAGCTGAGCTCCGGTCATCTCCACACAGCCTCCTATGTATCAGAGCTCTGATTTTGTTCTTTGCATCTGGTTGAGGAGAAAGACACCTTCCAAGTGTTATTCTGTACTCTAGAGTAAGTCTTCAGAACCTTGTTCTATTTTGAGGATTTTCTTTATTGTTTTGTTTGTTTGAGACAGGGTTTCCTGTATGTAGTTTAGGCTGGCCTGAGACTCTGTGTTAGCCAAGGACGACCTTGAACTCTTGATCTTTCAGCCTCCACTGCCACATGTTGCAGGGTCACAGGCCTCCACTGCCATCCTGGTTTGGAAGCAGTTTTTAAGGCGAGTTCTTTGGTAGCTTTCCTATTCAGGATTGTGGGCTTTTTTTTCTCTAGCAAACCATCAGTTATTGAGCCGAGGCTGTGTGTTATGAGTTTAGGAACAAGGCAGATGATGGGAGAGGCCACAGGAGGAGCATAGCCAGGTAGCAGTGCGGTTAGGACAGCAGCTGGGATGCTGTGGATTTAGTTGGAGTGTGGAGAGGCAGGGTGATGGGCAAGAGCCGTTCAAGCTGCTGCACCTGTGACTGATGCACACTTTGAGTTAGTTCTGTTGTTTCAGCAGAAAATGTGCAAATGGTGTGCATTTAAAGGGGCATTTTATTTTTATGTTTTCTTTATTCTTGAAAATTTCTTATATGTATACAATAAAGCATAATCCTACCCACCCTCCCCCCCCCCCCAATTTGCCCCACACCTGGCACTAATTGGACTAAGTGGACTGCCCCTCCCCCCCAAAAAAAGGGGAGAAAATTAATTTTGAAATAGGTCTGTTTGAGGGATTTTGGAGGAATTGTCTTTGTGATGTAAGTTTACTGTTTATTTTGTGGGGAAATGAGAAGACAGGTCACTGGTGTACATTATTTAGGGAAAGATAACAAGGTCGAATGGGCTCAGGACAGATTTGGTTATTTGTCTGAATCCTTAAAAGTGACACCCACAGGTAACAGAGGGTCGACTATTTTTATTTCTTTCATTCATTCATTCATTCATTCATTCATTAATTTATTTATTTTGAGGCAAGGTTTCTCTGTGTAGCCCTGGCTGTCATGGAACTCACTCTATATAGACCAGGCTGGCCTCAAACTCACAGAGATCCACCCGCCTCTGCTTCCTGAGTGCTGGGATTAAGGTGTGCATCACTACTGCCCAGAAGGCTATTTTTATTTTTTATGTGAAACCCAAAGCTGGAGGTTCTCACTTGGTGACACCTATCTTTATCATACTCCTTGCCGGCTTCAGAGCTCTTCCTCTCCTCATCTGCAGGCTGTGTGTGTCTGACTTGGGGATGCAGCTAGGTCACCAGCCAGCAGGAATGGGAGGATGCTGTAGGCCTGCATGGTAACAGCATATGAGGAACTCCTGAGCATGGATACAGCAGGGTTCACATGAGTTCCTTCTAGGCCTACAGGCTTTGAAGCATCATTTACTACTGCAGAAATTTCTAGAAACAAAATAGTACTATAAATCAGATGCTGATGTGGCTTTCTTAGAAAAACTTCATCAGTGTGAATTTATGATCCTTGTGCACCTCACCTTTTCATGTACCTATTTTATCTTTTCTGTTCCTAATTTTCACGTAGCTTCAGTGCAGGGAGCCAGGCTTAGCTTCACGGGTGCCTTCTCTTACTATTTATCATCACTTGAGTCTGACAGTGACCATGTGTGGAAAGAGAAAGACATGCACATTTCAAACTAATGGCTAGATCTAACTTTCACTGATACTTTTTATATAGAAATTTTTATGTGTTGCTGCTATTTTTCCTCTTTATTATTTTCTTTTAGAAAGAAAAAAAATTAAGTAGCTCAGTTTTCCAGGTAGAACGTAGCTGTGGAAGCTAGCAGTGTGTAATACATTAGCCATAAGTTCATAAAAGAATTCATTTCCTCAGACTGTCCCTGTAAACACAGTGCTTTGTTCTCTACTCTAGGACAAAGTCCGCACAGAAAGCTACAGAGATTTCATATACCGAAACCCACACATCTTCAAAGATAAGGTGAGTGAGTGAGTGTCTTGAACCGTCCATCCTGGATGCTTGACTCAGGCTTTGCTTCCCAGGGGCCTTTGATGCACTGCTCTGTGGTGCTGTATTCTGACAGGGCTGCCATTCAGGGTATCTTTTGTAAAGCTGAACATTGTTCATTACAAAAATATAGCCTAGTTAAACTTCGCCTATCCAGTAGTTTATAGATTATAGTTTTTGATTTATGGTGATTGTGTGCTTGGAATGTATCAGATAAACCCTATGGCAAAGCACACTTTTAATTATTATTCTACTGTGTTGTATAGTTAAAAATTCATAATGTTGACTAGAGTTAACTGTAAGAGCTAAAGTTTTTTTCTGTAAGATTTAGTCCTTAGTGAGTTAAATGCTTTATGGGACATCTTGTAATCACTTTTAATACTGTCTAACTTATTTAAAGACATTAGTACATTTTACTTATTTATTCTTCCCTCTCTCTCCTTTACATGTATGTATTGTGTATGGTGGAGTGGGCATATGCGTACCACAGAGTGTGTGTGGTGGACAGAGGATGGTCTGTGCTTCTACCATACAGGTTCCATGTTGTCAGACTTGGCAGCAAGTACCCTTTCTACTGAGCCATCTCGCCAGTCCTGTTGTGTGTGTGTGCATGAGCACAGATGGAGTTCAGGGACAACTTGCCAGAGTCCATTCTCCTTTCACTAATCTCTCTGTGTGTAGTAATCCTTCCTCACAAGTTCTCACATTTCTTCTCTCCACTCCGTCCTTTCCTTCCCTTTCTACATTGGCATGGTTGCCTAAAGCATCATGTTTCTGTTTGTCTTTGTTAGAAGTCACCCCACTAATTTGGTCAGGAGTTACCAGTTCTGCTGTCGGAATACCTTTCCTGGAGTTTCCCTCCATGGTTCTTCCTTCAAGACTCGAGACTGTGAGAGCATGCGGGTGTTTTTAGTTCATCAAGCTCCTGTAGGTTGTTTCTTGGGCTTTTGTCTTGGAGGAGCAGAGAGTGAAGACCTTTGTTGGGAGAGCCACTTCTGTTCACACACTGGGGCATGTCTGGAATGGCTTTCTATTTCCTTTCTTTTTTTTCTGTATAGTTCTAGTTTGGTTATTTGCAGGTTGTTATTTATTTTTTCCTTATTCTTAACCTAGTAAGATGTGTAGAAATGAAGCAGTCCTTGTCTGGCCAGGCAGGAGCCAGCTGTAGGATCCGGACACATGGGGAATTGCTGTGTGCCTCACTGTGTGCCTCACCTGCAGACTGAGTTTTCAGGTCCTTCCTCATTGATGATTGCCATTGTCAGAGCGCTCTCCTGTCTTTGAGGCATCTTCTCATTGCTTTGTGATGTGAGTGCCGTAGGATTTGAAGTGGTGATTTAGAAGTTGTTCTCTTATGCGCTCTGGAGTAGAAGGGATCAAATACTAGTTACCAGAGGATTTAGTCTTTTGAAATAAGTTATTTGTGACTAGGAAGAGTTCTTACTATACACAGCGACTTTTGCTCATAGTTTCTTTGTTGCAGTAATGTGTGTGTGTGTGTGTGTGTGTATGTATTTGTGTGTGTGTGTGTGTGTGTGTGTGTGTGTGTGTGTGTGTGTGTATATATATGCTGGGGATATGGATCAGTGCTAAAGCACTCGCCGCACAAGTTGAGTTCACATTCCCAGCATCTGTGTAATTTCCAAGTGCAGTGATCCAGGTGCAGTGAGGCACAGATGGGTTCCCTGCAGCAAGCTGGCTAGCTAGAAAAGCTGAGTCATTGGCTCCAGGCTTGAGTGGTGGAGAGTGGTAGAATAAGGCACGCCAAGTCAATCTCTGGCCTCTGTGTACAAACATACATACATGTAAATGTACATCTTGACACACATGTGCATGCACATATGTGTGCGTGCGTGCGCGCGCGCGCGCGCACACACACACACAAAACATGGTACTTTTTTTTTTGAGCTGAGGATCGAACCCAGGGCCTTGCGCTTGCTAGGCAACCACTCTACCACTGAGCTAAATCCCCAACCAAAACATGATACTTTTGCCTCATCAACAAACCATGGCAAACTGTGGAGTCAGTTTGCGGCATTCTGCTTCTCTTATTGAGAGAGCCTGCCCAGGGGAGGAAATGGCAGGCTAGTGTGAGCACCTCCTTGCTGCCTTGCCCAAGGTGTTAGCCATTAACTTTATCAGTGTGATGAATTTTGCTTAGCATTTGTGGTTTCTCAAAAGTCACTGTAATGTGAAATGTTTTAGCTTCTTAAAGCACATTAAGGACACAGGTTTTTGTGATTAAGGATATTAAATAGTCTACAGCTTTTAGCTCCTCTTGCACTGTGGCTGTGGCTATGGCTGTAGAAGATGCAGTACCATGTATTTAAGTGCATCTGATGATGCATAAGTCATTGTGTAACACCATGGGACTAGATGTCATTTGTCTGCTTTACCTGTGGTTTGTCTTAAGTTTACTTTCAAACAAGGAGGTTAATTGATGTCTTCAAACCACAGAACTGGGGAAAACAAAAAACAAAAACACAGGCTTTGTGTTCTAGTGTAGTGCTTACAAGCCTTATTCTTCGTACTGAAAAGCAGTGTGTCAGTGTAGAAGAGATGGTAGTTAGGGTGGGACTTGTTAGTTACAGTGTGGCTATTAACACACATACGTATGTGGTTGTTGCTGTGTGGCATGGCCATGTAAGTTTTTATATGTTTTTGTTTTAAAAGTCCATGAAGTTCATTTTTTCCTGCATTTTATTACTATGTTTCCCCTTTTATGTATTAAGTAAACTTCATGTTACAGCACTGGCTTCTATATCATACTGTACAGTGCATAGTAGTATCAAAGTATTGTTATGAGATGGCTTAGTGGTTATACATGCAAGCATGAGGATCCAGTGAGTTTGTATCTCCATAACACACATAAAGCTAGATGCAGTAGCAGGTCTGTAACCCAAGAGTCCCTTGGGCAAAAGGGAGGCAATGCCAGGAGACTCCCAGAAGCTCTGAACAGCTTGCTTGGGGCACACAGCAGTAAGTAGATAACAGAGATGTTGTTCCAAACTAGCAGAAGGCAAGGATGGCATCCGAGGTCCTCTGACCTCCACGTATGTCCTGTGGCACACACATCTTCACAAACACACAGTGTACACTTGTTTTTTTTTTAAGGTGGCTGTAATTAAAAATGGTCTTTTTCTTCTTTCCCATTCCCTCCCAATCTTCTCTCCTTTCTTAATATTGTTTCAGTTCTCAAAATTCCTGTGGAGACCATATGGTAACTCAATTAATTTAACTTTGGGTGACATTTAATCATCCTTTTCCATGCTCATAATTAATTTGTTTGGAGTCCATTGAAGAAATTCCCAGTCAGGTGCCTTTTTATGCTGCTGGCTTCTGTCTACAGTTAAGGTTTGTTAATTCACTTTATTTATTTATTTTAGAAAAAAGGAAATCAACTTCCTTTATCATTTTATATAGTAGCACCAACTTGTTTTGTTATTTTCACTGCTTTTTCTGAGCCTGTCAAGTTTTACCTGTCTGATCACTCAGTCATCAGCTAGATGTAATTAACTACTAAAGTTCAATGGAGACTATAATTAGGCTCTGGAAGCAACTGGACCTGTATCAGAGACAATCACATGATTCACCAGCTATGGATCCTGGACCTGCTTCTTTCTCTTTGGAATTTACTTTGATCATTTGAAAAATGAGGATTAAATCAGAGAGAGAGAGAGAGAGAGAGATGGATCTGTGTGGTATGTCCCTGTTAGCACAGGCCCCAAGGCCAGTAGAAGGCATCAAGTATCTTCCTGTATCATGTCCCCCTTACCCGAGTCCCCTGAGTCACATTCCCTGGGGCTCCCATTTTATTGGCTAGAATGGAAGCAAGGAAGCCCCAGAAATCCTCCAGTTGTTCCCCACTCAGAGATGTGGTTGCAGGCATGCCTGCAGTGCTGGACTTGTTGGATGGGTGCTGGAATCTGAACTCCAGTCCTCATGATTACCTAGCAAGCACTTTTAACCACCGAACTCTCTCTCCAGCCTAAAAACACATTGTTAATTGAACTATGCTTGTATATCCTAAAGCTTTTTGTGCAGTTATTCTTTATAGAAATTATCCCTTATTAATATTTCTTCTTCCATTTTCCAGTGTGATTAAATAATAGAGTTTTCTGTCTTAGTCGTTTTAAGTGTACAGTTGCGTGGTATTCAGTGTAGTCCAAATGCTGTGGCCCATCACACCGTCCATCTCTAAGCTGTGTTCTTTTGCAAAGCTGAAGCTCTGCATTGGTGACTCCCCACTCTCCCCCTTTGGCTCCTGTACATCACTATTTTTCTTACTGCTGTGACTGTTCTAAGCATCTTATGTAAGTAGAATCATGTGCTCTCTGTCTCACATAACAGTGGCTCCAAAGACTTTATATTGGAACATATGTCAGAATTCCCTTCCTTTTTAAGGTTGGGTAAACTGATGACACTTGTATATGCCCTGGTATCCATCCATCGGTCTGTGGGTGGTCAGGTTACTTCTATACTTCTCTCTGTTGCGGATATTGTTGCTGTTACATGGATGTTGAGATGCCCTCTGAGAACCTACCCTCTTTGTTTGGAGATGTACCCAGAATTGGAATTGTCTTGAAGGCTGCCACATAGTTTTTTAGAGTGGGTTTTCTCTCTTCCATTCCCAGCTATGCACAAGGCTTCTGAGTCCTTGCTAACTTTAGTTTGTTTTCTGTCCTGTAGCCATCCTAATGTGTCTGAGAGGTGCTTATAATTCAGATGTGCATTTCCCAAATGACTAACAGTGTGGAATATCTTTCCCTGATACATTATAATTGTTTATTTATCCAGTGTCCTTAGACACCTTTGCCAGTGCAGCATATGATCAAGCTTATCAGGCCCTTTCCAACCTTTTATTTCTAATTCTACAAATTGTATTTTAATGAGGATTTTGGGAGATGCTATGGATTCTGTCCTCGTCACAAAAATGAACTTTTTTGGGAGCTTTTGCCACACTGTCATGCTGCATGTAGCCACATTGTACATTTGTACTGTGTGTTCTACTGCTTTCTCTCTGTTTTGGTGTATTTTACTTGGAACTTGACAGAATTATTTTGTTTTCAATGATATTAAAAGAAAATTCTTAGAGATTGCTGATGTTGCCTCATGGGAGGAAGAGGTCTAGAGGGTCACTGGGCCCTCACTGAGATTCCAGCTTCCCCTTCCTGCATCTTCTTGCCATTTGTAAGCTAATTCTACTCTAATCACACTGGCCTCATGGTCTGGGGAGGTGCTAAAGTATGTAGAGGGAAGAAGATTAGCTGAAGGGGGACTCCATCTGTGCAGCTGTGGGGAAGTTGTAAGTAAGCCCCATCAACTCACTGGCTTTCCAAGTTGGACTTCTGAACCATGGTTTGTCTTGGTACCCTGAAGGAGGGGTTAGATATCATTTCTATCCCTCAGGGAAAGTGTTCCACAGCAGCTGAGTCACGTTATAAATAATCTCGGAACTTCTAAAGGATTGCTTGATTTATTTCTGTTGTAAAAAATTTAAACCTGTGCTGGGTTTGTGCACACTCTTCCACTGAACTACAGAACTCTGATATAAGGTTACATTGGAAAGAAGAAAGTTAGCAACTCAATAGAAAGAATAAGAAACAATATTTTATGTAGTTCACATATAAATACAGAGGATACTATTTGTGCTTGTCCTGTTGGTACACATCCTGGGTGTTTGTTACATAGTCTTACCTCATAGTAGACTGGCCCTGTGGATGTCACCTTGGTTATGTGTAGGCAGGGTTTTTTGTCATGACCACTGACTCCCCAAATAACTACACAGAGACTTATTATTAATTATAGTTGCTCAGCCAATAGCTTAGGCTTGTTACTAACTAGCTCTTAAAACTTAACCCATATTTCTTATCTACATTCTACCAGTTTTCAGCATGTTCATCTGCTTTCTCTGTGTTTGGCTGGTGACTCTGCTCTCTTCCTTGCGCTCTCTTTTTGTCCACAAGTCCCGTCTAACCTCTACCTGCCTAGCTATTGGCCACTTAGCCTTTTATGAAATGGATCAGAAGTATTGGCAAAGACACATCTTCACAGGGTACAAAAAGATTATTCCACAGCAGTTATGTACCCAGATCTTTGCATAACACAGTCCTATTAAGGCTTGGTTCTCTAATAATATTAATCAGAGGTGTTCTCCAACCTATTTAAAACTTAAAAGGAGTATATATCTTTCCCCATGCTCTAGTATTTATTCCAGTTTGTACTACATCACTGCTTGGCATTATTTTATATTCTTTTATTCATATTGTTCATTTCTCTAAAACAATTGTATTAAGACAAAGACTTGGGGAGCGAGGCATGGTTGTACACTCCTATAATCCCAGCATTTAGGAGACGGGGGCAGGAGAATTGCAAATTCAAAGTCAGGCTGGGCTACAGTGACATCCAGTCTCAAAACTACAAAGATAGGGTTTTGGCTTGCTTGGTGAATTCCTCACCAAGATCAGAACCTGGTGCTTAAAGTAGATGGGCCCTGGAATGACACATATTTGGTACAAATTTATAGCTTTGCGGGCTACAATGACAATGAAAGATCTAAAGCCTGGCAGTTTACTCCAGGTGTTTCTTAGGTTAGCACAGAAGGCATTAGATACTACTGTGACATTCTCAAGCAAAGTGTTTGGGAGATCCTCTTCCCACTCATGTTCCCTGGCCCTTCCTTCTGGTCTCCTCCCTCATGTGCCCTTTTGCCTTTGTAACTGTTTCTAAATTGTATGAGATCTACCTTAATTCCTTTTGCTCAAATTTGAAAGGCTTGTTTCTATCCAAATTTAGAACCACTGAGCCTCAGTTAGACTCTAGCAATTAGCAGGGTAAAGCACCTTTATGCTGGCCACAGAATTACTCAGTTTATGCAGTCTTTTAATTTAGCTGTGTTGGCCTAATTGTAGAAGACCGTGGCCAACTGCACCGTTATTAATTTACAATAACCCATAATATGTTGTTTCTGCACATACAAGTTAAACTTTTTATCAAAAGATATTCCTATCCCCAAATATTCTCACATTTTGTGCAGTTGGAAATCAAGGCCTTCCTCAGTAGTAGCTGTTTTATTTTCCAGGTTGTTCTGGACGTTGGGTGTGGAACTGGAATTCTCTCCATGTTTGCTGCCAAAGCTGGGGCAAAGAAAGTGATTGCAGTTGACCAGTCTGAAATCCTCTACCAGGCTATGGATATCATAAGGTAGGCATACATTTAACACTCAATTCATAATTAATTTTGGACTTGAAAATTTACACATTTCATAATTTTTAGTAAATGTCTAGTAAAAGATACTCGAGATATTTGTCTTTTTGCAAAAATCCACCAGCACAATAAAATCTTAAGTTGTGTTGAGCTGGAGCTGCATGCCAAGTCATGCTGACAGTTATTATGGAATTGTTTTTATGCTGTTTTGACCCAGAAGATTATAATATAAAACCAGAAACTATCATAGGATGATATTAACACAAGACTCCCCAGAGCAAATCTGTCAGTGATACTTTCTTTAGGACTCAGCAGTTATATTATATATACACACATACATTAAAGTTAGATTAAAGACTGAGCTTCTGTTTTTATTCTCTGGCATCAGCTGGATTCCTCCTGATTATACAAAGTAAATTCTGTAGTGGCTAGAAGTGAGCTGAAGTTGTGGCTGTGTGTATGCCATTCTGCAGTTTTGTAAAGGCTTTTATTTCTCATTTATTTGATGCACAGTTAAGTATGTCACTGTCACTCTAGGGGTCATCTAGCAGGTATCTCAGTCGCTTGTGCTAACAAACATGATAGACACCATCTGAAGGAAAAGCTATTTTAGAACAATTAACGAAAACTCACTGTTGGTAGTAAGATCATAGCAAGGCACTTTTGCCAGAAAGTGCAAGACTTATGTACTAGCTTGATCCTGCAGAACTGGACCACCCGTGCCTTCAATTGAATTTTGTGTTTTATTGACGTGATGGAAAAGGATAGTTTGTTTCAGTTCTGAAGAGTTTTAGATACATGTTTGCACATGGTCATGTTCACATTCATTGTATCTGAACTGTAGAACTCAAGTGTATAGTGTTCAAGTTTAGAAACATGTTTAGAACTTTTTTTTTTTTTTTTTAGTTTAAAGGAAAATTGGATGTGTTTGGTCTGTGTGTATGTATATATGTGTACCGTGCACATGCCTGGTGCCTGCAGAATCCAGAACAGGACATTGAAGCATCTGAAACTGTAGTTCCGGGACAGTTGTGAACCACTGTGTGCATGCTGAGAACTGAACCCAGGGCTTCGGGAAGAGCAGCCAGTGCTCTTACCTGCTGAGCCATCGCTCCAGCCCAAATTTATGTGTACATGTTCAGGTTTCAGTTCCATGATGAGCTCTGTTCTGCAGGAGAACTTAATTCAGTTCACTGTTTCAGAGGTCATGGCTCAGGGTCAGCTGGATTTATGTTGTTATGTTGGAGTTGAGGCAGAATACTGCTATGGGATAATGCTAAAAACTTCTGACTACAGAATACTTGGGTAGAAGGGTGTAGAGGAAAACTCACTTGATGTATGGGTCAGGGGAAACCCAGGGGGCAAGGTCTTGTCTTCAAGGTGTAGTTATTTCTTCCAGCTAGTCCCTGCTCCCTAGTCCCATGTCCTTGTGACATCATGAGGTGGACTTACCTACCCATTGATGAAGGCTGTGCCCTCTTTAACCACGCACTTCCCCAAAGCCCCACCAGCTGGCAACACAGCCTTGACACCGCTGCAGGAAGGAAGGTGTCTGTGATACATACACAGGACAGCTTCTTTTTAGTCTCTTTTCCTTTGTGGTGTCTTAACACTTTGTCACTCATGGAGGGTGACAGTGACATCTCAAGAAGTAGTAGATTTTAGAGTGTGGTGCCCCTGCACATGCTTCTCTTACATCTGTGTGGTGGGAGCTGAGAGGTGGACATCCCAGCTGAGGAAGTAACTTCCTGTCACAATTCTTGGTGCTGGGGCAGGCCACTGCCTCTGGCTGCTTGTTGAATGAATACCTTGTCACTCTAGGTTTTTTGTGTCTTTTTAAGGATGGATATTTTCAGAGGCAATAGCTGTATTCTAATACTGGTGTTTCTATAGTCTTTATCTCACTGTGCTAGGTGGTCTTGCTTAAATTACAATGTGGACATTTGCCACCGAGAGGAAATCAGGCTTATTTTGCTAAAACTTACATTTTAATTTTCTTGAAACTGTTAGATAGCTGCGTACCCTAATCTGTTTCAGCCACACATGATACATGGATCATGATGCCCAGTTGCAGCAGTTCTGACTATGTTCTTGTCTATCACAGCCCATCCTGTTATTTATTTTTGTGGGAGAATTTTAACATAATCTAATATACCATATCAGTAAGTGGATCATCAATCATGTATTGAATCTTAGTTCAAATTAATTACTAGTAACTTACCAAGAGTGCTCAAACTATAGGTTCCCCCACTTACTAATAAACTACTAACATTTCTTTAGTTCTTTCTATTGAGTTTAGAGTCAGATACATTTTAGTTATTTTAAATCAGTGTGTTAAAGTTTAAAAATAGTTTGACCACCTGTTCTGAGGTTGCCTGTATGAAAATATACTTAGGATTTCAGAGGTGTTAGTATAGCAAATAAAACTAAAACATGGAAGAGAAGGAATTGCTTTGCTGCTATCATGTTTTAACTGTGCAGAGAGTAATCATTTCAGAACATAAACTTCCATGAGGGTAGCAAAGCTCTTCAACCGCCACACAGCTACACACTGCGTTCACTCTCAGGTCTCTGCTGGTTGTATTTTGCCATTTCTCTGGTTTCTCCCCAGCTCAGCCATGGACGGCTAGCTCATCATTTAGACTTTGACATAGCTGGAGAGTTTTCATGGGAAAGCTGATCTATCTCATGTTCACAGTGTGGTATTTTCAGCCCCAGTGTGAAATGGAAGGCGCAGTCTTTCATGTTGCCTCTGTCTAGTGTATTAAACAAGATAAGAAAAGCCTGGTGAGGTGTATAGCTCAGCGGCCAAGCATGTGCCTAGCATATGTGAGGCCTGTGCTTGACCCCAACACCACAAACAGAATAAAGAGAATAACAGGCCTGTTTTACCTGCTTCCTGTTTATATAAGTGTCCTCTAGACTCTCATCTTTTCTCCCCTGACACCTGCAAAGCGAAGTGCTGGTGGGCACTTAGCAACACTGAATAGAGCTGGCACAGGCTTCCTGAAATGCTAGCTCCTCTGGCTCGGCAGGGACATGAGGGGCTCCTGTGGACACCTGTCTGGTGAGCAACTAGATTGAAGAATTTTCAACACCTACGACAGCACAGGTTCAAGGCCAGTTAAGTTGCCCTCCTTGGGTCTGGAGCCTCCTTATCTGCCTGAATGTGGTGACTGTCCTCACTGCTGCTTGTCTTGTGGTAGCGGCTGAGTTACTGTATTGTGACTTGTGCCGATGGATGCCCCGGAAGTGGAGAACTCAACCAGTAGCCTTGTCCTGGGCTCACCTCTGAGGTCTGGATCCTCCTCCCCTTTTGTTTATCTACCAGGTAGTATTTCTTTTGAAGGGATTATACAGCTGTGAGTAAGGAAACTGGGGTGGGTCTGGTGTCTGAGGGGTGGAGAAGGAGTCCTGGTCAGGGCAACATTCTCATAGTCATGTTTCAGCCCCTTTGGCACACCCACCTCGTGGACCTCTGTGCTCCCTTTGCCGTTTGTGTTGTGAAGAATGGCTTATTCATTTCTCTGTGCACTTGAGTGCTGGGTTCTGCATAGGTTTGCCTGATTTGGTTTTCTCTCCCACCAAATAACCAGAATTTGTTGTTTTCTGATATCCTCTTACAAAACCTCTGTTTTTATTATTACATTTTAAATTGTCATTTCAATATGTTTGGGCAAAAAAGGTGAAGAAATAATGTGGTTTTGTCTCACTGAACTGAAAGCTCATCAGTGCTATACCTATTAGAGTATTCTCACCTCTTGTCACTCACTCTCAACTTTTGTTGACATACCTGTGTTCTTTTCTTTGCATTTTAGGACCATCTGTCACCACTTTTAAATGTCATTCACTTGATTGTGAATTCCCCTGATGCTCTGCTTTTTACTTGTGTATTTTCTCATGTTTCTTAAAATGTTAACCGTGTCTGTATATCAAAATCACTAGGCAAAAGTGGATTGCAAACTTAATGGTACACTGCTTATTCTAAAGATACATAAATGGCTCTTCATTGTCTTAAGGAAATATGACTCTGTCAGCCTCACCTTTCAACTCTTGGTGTGACCCCTGCCTCTTCCATGTGGTAGGTACACTGCTAGCTCTTTCTCCGAGGCCTCTCCCGGCACCAGCTCCACCGTGGAGATCTCATGGCACCCTGTGCTGCTCATCATCCTCTTCCCGCTCTGACCTTCTCTGTAGGGCACTGGTGTATGTCAGCTCCCTTGATACCCCTCTCCAGTATCTTAATGAAGTAGATGAGATTGCTGCTCTGCAGACAGGAAATAAGTGGAGAGGGTTTTGCTTAGTGCAGTTTCCATGCTAGAACAAATCGATAATTTGGTGCTTATTGGGTTAGTTGAGAGCTGCTTAAAGGGTTTTTTATTACAGAGAAATATTCCCACAAGTTGAAGCTTTACTAGTTTTACAGCAGATTTTGCTAAAGAGATTCATTTAGAATGCTTTAAGGCTCAAAGTAAGACTGGGGTGCACTTGGGTTTCTAAGTTCAGTCTGTAGATATTTTCTTAATGGGAGAAGTCAGCTGGTGTTGAAAACTGTGTGGAGCAAACTAAATCCACCTGGGGGTCCTGGGAACAATGGAACTTTGTGTCTTCTGTGTAGCTTTGAATTATCTTCTCTACATCCATATCTGAGCGGGTGATTTCTGGTGCTAGCAGCATTGTGAGTTGTAGCAAGATCGTAAATCACCCAAGCAGACAGTTGTTCACAGAGCAGGCCATGTCTCCACACAGCCTTCCTGAGATGTGGCTGCATGGGTGGGTGTGTGGGTGGATGGGGTGCTGCTCCTTTAAGCAGCATGAAGTGTTTGTTTATAGCTGCTAGAGCCTTAGTGTTGTAGAAAATAGCAAGCAGCTATATATAGTATTTTCAAAGTATTCCTTGGAGAAATTCAAAACGAAGCAATTTTTCCTTTTTTGTTTTTGCATGAAATACAACATAGATATAAACAAATGCAGAAACATAAGTGAGCAGGAAAATGCATAAGTATTCAAAAATCTCAGAGGAAAATAAACATACAGTAACCATCACCCAGGATGAGAGCCTGAATCCACCTTATTCTCTGCCCTTCCCCCGTCAGACAGGCTTCCGTGACTGCTGTGCCAGTTTCCTTCCACATGTGCCCTCACACGTGTCTGTGGGATTTGAGAGTCATCTGGATAGACCCACCTGCTGACTTCCTGGGCGCTGCTGCTGGCCATCCTCTCAAGTCCTCATGCCAGTCTGTTTTGGCATCAGTCATGCTTATGCATTCCCATTTGACGTATCTGCAGGGTTGTTAATAAGTCTTTGTAGTGCCCATATAATTCTCCTTGACTCCCCCCTCCCGTGTGTGTGTGTGTGTGTGTGTGTGTGTGTGTGTGTGTGTGTGTGTGTTGAGACAGGATTTCTCTGTGTAGTCTTGGCTGTCCTGGGACTTGCTGTGTAGGTCAGGCTGTCCTTGAACTCACAGAGATCTGCCTATTTCTACCTCATGAGTGCTGGGATTAAAGGCGTGTGCCACCACAGTCCAGCAATACCCTTGCTTCCTTTTTTTGGTTGTTTTTTTGTTTTGTTTTGTTTTTTTAAGTCATCTAAACAGCCCCTCTTGGTAAGCTATTTATTGCTTTGCTCATCCTTTCTTTTCTTGCATAGAATTTTTTTTAAGATAGCCATGATATTACAGTTTGAAGTTAACTATAAGTGAGCAAGGGCCTCCAGAGAACCTAACTCATAAGTGGAAAGCCCTCTTATCCTCACACCTACCCACAGGCCTACTAAAGAAGCCATGCAGGGAAGCATGTGTTTCAGATGATTCCTTTAGTGTGAGTCTGCAGACTAGAAATGTCCTAAGTGCTGAAAGAAAGAAAGCTGCCAGGGGTCAAGACCAGTCTCAGTTACATAGTGAGTTCAAGATGGTCTCCAAGAGGGAGACTCGAGGGGGGATAGGATTCTCTGAGAATTAGCAATCATCGTCCTTCATGTGTTGTTGATCATGGTCACCCAAGTATAAGTGTTTCAGCAAAGTATACTTTACAATGAATGCTTTAATGTACAGTAATGCCTTGATATTAGGGCGAGTCTCTTCAGCACGGGTAAAACTTCCATGTAATTAAAATGCACGTTCTCTAATTGAAAACGTGGTTTAATTAGATAGCAACATAATCTACAGCTTGCTTCTTAAGATGGTCATTTTACTTCTATCATCTTAAATTGCAGAAAAGGAGGGATTGAAAAATACATGTTCGTCATCAAGCATATAGCGGTATGAGTACCTTTGGGCAAGGTTACAAGAAATTTTCTTTTTCATCTGGTGGTTTTGTGTTTTGTTTGTTTGGTTGATTTTGTTTGTAGCCCAAGTCAGTCCTGAACTTGTGGCAATTCTCCTGTCTCAGCCTCATGAGTATTGTGATAACAAACACATAACACCATGCCTGGTCTGAAAATACTATATGATTGGTTAGTTCCTCTGCACAGTAATGACTTTGCTATTCTGTGCCATGTTTGAGGTGTGTCCATGATGTTCACCAGTTTGTGGTCCCCCAGGAGCCTGTGCAGCGAACAGGCTGGGTGCTAGTGCCGTCTCTTACCATGAGTTCCACTAGGCATGGAGGTTAGCAAGTTCTCTGAGAGTGGGCAGCTACAGTAGGGGAGGGTGTTATGTGCCCCGGCTTCCAGTTTGCTTATTGCTGTCACTCACTAGTTCTGGGAACCTTGCCTTTGTTTTCCTTGTTGCTGTTTCTACTCTTGCTCTTTGTTTCTAAAGACACCATAACCCCGTGGAGCAGTGTTCTTCATACATGCAGATTTCTTTTCAGGCTGAAGTGTTGTGGTTAGTTCAGGGTTACTGCCTTGTTAACCAGAGCTGTTGGGGCACTCATCACTAACACTTACAATGCCCAGGCAAAGGGACTTAAGCAGGCTCTTTGTTCAACAGTGTGAGCATTCTGCAAAAAAAAAATCATGCCATTTAACCAGCTTCTAGAGTCTGTTTAACACACTGGAACAATGGAGTCAGCAAGAACTTTCTGAATAGAATTTTCGTGGCATGGGAGCTAGTCCCTGATGTCAGCAGACAGGACTACATGAAATTAAACAGCCTTTGCATAGCAAAGTAAACCATCAGCCGAGCACACAGACAGCCCACAGCATGGAAGACAAGCTTTGCTAGCTGTGCTTCAGGCAGGGGCTAATGTCTAGAATTTACAAAGAAATGCAGAAACTAAACACCAAAGCAATAAGACTTTTAGCCAACAAATGGGCTGATGAAACAGTTCTCAAAAGAAGAAACACAACTGACCAGTGATTACTTTAAAAACTGTCCATATCCCCAGTCATCAAAGAAATGCAAATTAAAACTAGTTTTCCATACCACCTCACCCTAGTCAGACTAGCTGTCATTAAGAAATCTGACAACAAATATTGGAGAGGATGTGGGGAAAGATAAGCCCTTATTTGTTGTTGGTGGGGGTACAAATTAGTACAGCCATTAAAAAAAATCAGTTTGGAGAGACCTCAAAAACCTAAAACTACATATGACCCAGCCATTCACACCCAAGCACTTACCTGCCAGAGATATTTGCACATCCATTTTTATTGCTGCTCTGGTCAACTGTCTGCAAGGAGATGGAACCAGCCTAGATGCCCGTCAGCAGATGAATGCAAAATGAAATGTGGTACATGTATAGAATGGAATATTATTCAGCTTAAAAATTAAATCATGAAATATACAGGAAAATGCATGAGAAATATATTAAGCTAGGCGACAGAAATTCAGGAAAAACACCTCATGATCCTAGCCTATAATGTATAGTGTGTATATGTAAACAGGTGTAAGTGTGGGTATAGTATACCACTTAGAAAGGAAACCAAGAGAAGCTAATGTTAGGTGATGAGGAGAGAGAATGCAGGCAAGAGGGCGTGAGTCATGGAAAAAGTTTGATTGATCGTAATGTGTAAAACCCTAAATGATGCTTCATGGCTTCAGAATGTCCATTCTAACTGCAGAAGTTCACTGAGATCGGTAGTTCAGGACTGGATAAGTGTTGGAGTGGCTACCCTAATCTAGCGGTGCAGTGTCTTCTCTGAGTTATCAAAGTATGGTGATTTTTCTTTATACAGTTTGTAAATAAATACAATATTTAACAGGCTGATCTAATTCATTATAACTTTCAGACTAAATAAGCTTGAAGATACCATTATACTAATTAAAGGAAAGATTGAAGAAGTGAGTCTTCCTGTAGAAAAGGTGGATGTTATTATATCAGAGTGGATGGTAAGTAAAGTTTAAACAATTTTCTTTTAAATGAACATGGTAGCAGTTTTACTCATTATATTTGATAAATGATGATGGCGGGAGCTGTTTTAGATAGTGCTGACTTTGTGGCCTCTGCAGGCAGATGTAGCAAATTTCTAGGTTTGTAGGGACAACTCCAAGGGCTAAGAAGGATAGGCTAGGGCTGTGCCTTCAAGTGTCTCCATCCTGCTCTGGCCTCTCAGGCCCATGTGCTGTGCCATCAGTGGCCTTTCACACCCTGTAGAGTTCATTGACCTGTCTTATGTAGCCTTATAGAGTGTGTTAAAAGCTTGAGTCAAGGCAGAATATTTAAGTATATAATTAAATGGTGGTATTTACCAATGGATAGGAATTATTGATACAACTTGATAAAATCTTTTCAGTGACAGATTTCCTGTATGGAAATTTGAAGATTTCTTTTAAAGTTCTGTATGTTAAACTGTATTTTCATGTAATAAATGTATTAAAAACAATTTAAGCTGCAATTTTCTATCATTCTTTTATGGACATAGTGACTATCCAGCAATATAGCAGTAACTTTTGGGAGCTTTCAGAGTGTGAAGGTTTAATAGTTGGTGTCTAGTTCAGAACGAGCATCACCTGGGTGTGGACAGCTTAGCCTTAAAGTTTATGTTTCAGTTTCTTCTTTTTTGCAAGTAGGTTTTCAGGACATGGATCAGCCTAGTGTATCATTCCAAGAGGTGGGCCCTGCAGTCCTGTGGTCTCTCAAGCTGATGGGTGTTGTGTTTGGGGTCAGCTGGCCTGCCGGTGAAGCCCTTGCAGCTGGTACTATGAGCATGTGCTCTTTCCTGATCTCCTCTGCTTTAAGGGAGAGAAGCTCACATATGCATTATTGATGGGAAATTTTTAAGTAATGTAAAATGGAGTGTTAAGCATATACCACTTTAATTACCACAGTGTTTCCTGAGGTAACTAATCTCACCTAGCCGTAGCAGTGGCTCAAGATGAGGAAAGATAGAAAGCAATTTCCTTCAGTGGACACTGCTTTTTTTTCTTTACATTTCTTACTTCTCCGTTTCTTCATTTGTGGAAGGAAGACCTTGGACGTCTGTTGACAGCCTCTGCTTGGCTGTCTGCTCCTTAAAGATGTGTGCAGTTTGTTCCTGCGTAAACTCTTTCTTTTTCCATTTTATTTTATACTATTTGTATAAATGTTTTTGCAATTATAATATAATTATATCATTACCCCATTTCCTTACCTCCCCTTCGGGGTGTGTGTGTGTGTGTGTGTGTGTGTGTGTGTGTGTGTGTGTGTGTGTGTGTTCGTTCCTAGATACATATATATGCTCAGTCCATGTAATGGTACCTGTGTGCATATGTTTTCAGGGCTGACCTCTTGTACTTCAGTTGACCTCTTGCACTTCAGTTGACCTTTTGCACTTCTGTTGAAGCTTCTGTCACAGCGTCACAGCTTACGTTGTTACTAAACCTTTTCTCCAGAGGATGAGCAACAACTCACTTGGTACTGGCAGATTCCATCACAATTCTCCGTGTAAATAAATGATGAGGGACTGACTCTCTTTGCAAGAGATCTTGTCCTGACAGAAGTTCATTGGCCCCGGCGCAGTTGTATTTGTGAATTTCTGTGTGAGTATGAAGGCAGATGGTGTATGGCAGGTTGAAGATGTTGCTGGGAGTCAGACTGCCTGAGCTCAGCCTCATTTCATTACCTCTGGGGCATGTGCTGGAACCTCTCTGCCTCGGTTTCCTGCTCTGTAAAATGCAGAAACAGTAAGCACTCATTTCATGGGCTTTTGTGAGGATCAGGTGAGCTGCTGCTTACATATGTCTCATGATGGTTCTAGTGCATCCTAACATCTCAGGAAACAGCTGTTCAGTTTCAGACAGTAGCACAAGCGAATGAATGAGTCACTAGGCTGGGTTGTGAAGCATAGAATGGCTGAGTAACTGCCCAGATGGCTCTCCTGGACAGTAGGCCTGGCCCTGCAGAGACGGTGCCAGGATTCCTCCTGTTCTCCCTCCTTTTAGACATGACATTCAGGGTCATCCTGGGTTTGTCTGTTCTTAGCAACCCTTTTCAGTTCTGGAGAACAGCTGTGACCTTGATTTCCTGGATGAGGAGGACAGTGGCACCTACTCCGTGTTTCCCATCTTCACGGCTGATAAGTCATCCTGTAGACATTATGATGGGATTTTAGTGCTTGTCTCTTAACCACTGTTCACTGTCAGAATGTTGGTGCCAATGCTCCTTTGACCGTGGCCTCTCCGTCCTTCTCATTCATCTCTTCAACATGACTGTGGTCCCAAGTTCTTGTTCATGTGCTCTTAAGTCCTCTACCCCTGATTTGAAGGCTGTGAGTGTCTGCTCTTGCCTTAGCTGCTAGACAGTTTCCTGGACCACACTGTTTCCCACAGAACCGTTTCCATTGGTTTCAGGCTGATTTCTTCCCCCTGCAGGTGTTTTGTTTTCATGTAGGAATGACTGAAGAGACCTTAGATACATGTCTGGTTATGGAGAGCCTGTGTCTAGTGTCCCTGGAGGCCATGTTCTTCTGGGCTGTAATCGTCTGATTCTTCATTTAGGATATGTCTTAGATGCATCTGCTCTGTCACAGCCTCTGCTTCAGGACCTCGTGTGTTGAGTGTCTGGTCTCCCGATAAGATTTTTTTTTCAGTCTCTAATCCTTGTCCTATGTTAGATTTTCCTCCAGTCCTTCCTGATCATTGGTGCTTTTGTCTTATGTAGTGATTGCTAAGTCTTTCCTTGGTTCACTTTCCTGGTTTTCAGCATCTCATCTTGTTGCTTTACTTTCTCATCTTTGAATTCCATTCCTGGTTTATGCTGAGTAATGTCCGAGTGTTCCATAAGTTGTGCTCGTTACCAGGCTGAAATCTACATCTTTTGCTCATTATCCTCTCACATATTGTGTGGAATGATGGAAAGGAGCTGCCGTGGAGTGTTGTGTAGCTGCTGTGCCTCACTTTGTTTTTTTCTTCCTCCTGCAAATGCATGGGCTCTGCAGATTTGCCTAACATTAACATTCACAGAATGTTGTGTCACACAGAGGTAGGTAATAAATGGCTGTTCAGGGCATGATACTTACTGTGTACCCTAATAAACTTGCCTGGGGATGGGAGGAAAGTCCACAACCAGGAGCGAAGAAATGAAAAATCCAGCCATCTGGATCCAGCTGGTTAGGGACTTTGGCCCACATAGGATGGAGACTCTGGTCATGTGCAGCTCAGGACTGAGCTGGGGCCTGCAAGGCCACAGGCAAGGGGCTTTTTTGTGAATTTGTGCTACAAACGTTGGGCTCCAGATGTAGCGCGACTCTTAAAAGGTCTTATAGTAAAAAATCCAGTGCCAGATATTGGGGTGAAAGCTGAAAGATCAGAGAAGCAGAACAGCCAGCCACTAGCTTGCCTCTACAAAATCCTCAGCCTCAAGAGAGCAAGTTCCTGTTTCCTCATGCCTTATATACCTTTCTGTGTCCTGCCATATTACTTCCTGGGATTAAAGGTGTGCATCAACACTGCCTGGTTCTGTTTCTCATGCAGCCCAGTGCGGCCTTCAACTCACAGAGATCCAGGTGGATCTCTGCCTCCCGAGTGATAGGATTAAGGGTGTGTGCCACCACTGTCTGACCTCTATCTCTAATTTAGTGGCTGGTTCTGTCCTCTGATCCCCAGGTAAGCTTTATTGGGGTACACAATATATCACCACAGATACTGGCCTAAGATAACTTGGCTCTGGAGCTGCGGCATTCCAGCCTTCCACATTCTTGGAATTCAGTCAGTCAGCCTTTATAGATACACCTTCTTGGGAACTTTCATTCACACAGCGGAACAAAGCCCCTTGTCAACTTGAAATACAGGAAGTACACAAGGAATTTACCTTATTGACTTTGGCAGGATTTTAGATTACTGGCTTTGCCTCAGTTCTTTGAGCCACATCAAGCATTAAATTAGGGCTTTATTCCCTGAGGCTGATTTGTGCTTGAAGGTCCTTCAAAGTGGGGTAGAGTGAGGAGGAAACAGTACCAAGCTGTTTGGGTGGGTTACAGAATTCACTGTGTTTGGCCAGCCTTGTTAATGGATGGGGCAGTTTCTTGCAGTCTCACCTCAGCTGCACCCCCTTGCTTCTTCACCAGGTTTAGCAAATACCAGTAGGGTAGAAGCTTACCATGCATCTGACAAGATGGTCTTTTCTTATTATATATTTGTTGTATTTGGAGATTGAGGTCTTGTTATTTTAATTCTCCCAACATAGTGCTAGTTATCATTTCCTATAGCCTTGAAATCATGTCTGTGTGTGTGTGTGTGTGTGTGTGTGTGTGTATTATGGAGTCACTCTTAGTGTTTATGGTACTACAGCAAAGTACTTGAGGCTGGGTAATTTGTAGATAGACAATAAAAATTTCCAAAAATTCACAGTTTGCAAAGCTGTAAGTCCAAAGTCAAGGTTCTGGCAGGTTCTGTGTCTGGTCAAGGTCTGGTGTCCACTGCCAAGACAATATGTTTTTGTTGTGTGCCCTAGAGTGCTGGACACTGTCTTCATATAGACAAGGACAGAAGGGGACAAGTCCACTACCTCAAATGTGAGCAGCTTCCTCCTAATAGCTCAATTCCTGTGTAAAAGTCTTGAGTTCAATTCTTTTGAGACAGGGTCTTCCAGGCTGACGTCACATAGAGCCCTGGCTGGCCCTGAACTCACTGTGTTCCCGCCTCAGTGTGGGATTATAGACATGCTCCACCATGGCTAGCTTTCCTTCCATCTCCCATGTTTATAGTCAACTTTTAGTTAGCATACAATATAAAGTGCTTTATTCTAACATTTTCACATATGTATGTCACTCATACATGTCTAGCCTGCCTTCCCCTTCCGTGCTCTCCGTACATGGCTTGCCTCCTCTACACAGCTTTCATGTCATTCTTATATATAAATGTGTGCATATAAATCAAGTTGACTCACACGAGAGAAAACATGATTCTTCCCATTCTTCCCCTGTTGCCCCCTTAGTCCCCTCTTTTTAGGCTCCTTTATGTTCCAGTATCTATTTTCTTGTCCTATGTATGAATTTTTTTAAATACAAAGTCTGCATATGAGAGAAATAGGTTTGCCTTCCTTATTTTCCATTATACCAGTACATTGTTGGTTTAGTTTTAATACATGAATTTGGGGAGACACATTGAGATCATAGCACACTTCTTTAATACGACTGTCTTTGCTAAGGGTGCCACTAATACTTTGGTTGTTCTTATAAGTGTGGACTACCCGCTTATAATTAATGATTCCCCTGATTTGATGTGGGGACTCTTGCTTTAGAAATGCATTATATTCTTCAGCTGTGAGAGCTGAGTCTGGAGTAAGGTAAGGAGTAAGGTAAGGGTGTGTGTATTCTGATCTTGAGATGCTGTTGTTCCTTTTTGAATTGTCCTAAAACACTGCCACAGTGCAAGAGTGAGGGTCTTATACTGATCAGATCAGAGTGCCATCTAGTGGAAGAACGGTTTTAAACATCAGCATTTTCCAGATGAGTAGCAAGTAGAGGAAGGGGCTCTTGCTCTCCCCATAACCATGGCACTAGAGAGTAAGCAGTGTGTGGTCAGGGGTTGGTGGGAGGACCGTGGTGTTGCAGGACTGTGGCTTGCACATAGATGCCTAGCAGGAGCAGCCTCTGCTGAGGTTCATGTTCACTCTTCCTCACACAGAAGGCAGTCATCAGATGAAGTACTAGGAAACAGCTCCTTTGACCAATGTTTATTTTACACATATGCAATTGTATCATCTTTTGACAACACACTAATGTAAAAATACTAGAAAATGTATCCTTCATCTTTCCTGTCTCTCAGGACTCATCCCTCTCTTCCACCAGAATCTGTGATTGCCCTCTTGAAGTGTGTGTGTCTCCATCCCCAACGTGCTCATTGGCATCCTATGTGTGGCAGAATCAGGTGCAGGCACTGTGCATTCCAGCCCCACGCTTATGTTCATGGACACTTATGTTACTGGATGTTTTCAGTATTTATATTAGGATGTCATATATATTTCTGCCATTTCCCATTTTATTTCGCTTGTATTTGTGTGGCAATTGAACCCAGAGTCTTGTGCATACTAAGCAAGTCCTTGACCTCTGAACCACACCCCCAGTCCTTCCCTTTAGCCTGTTTCTGTATTTGAGTGGATTTCTTATGTAACAAATACAGATGGTCCCTAACGTAAGAGATCCCAGGTTACAATTTGTCAGCTTTATGTTTAAGATCCTCTGGTTTTTGCCCAGCAGTGGCAAAGCTGGGTCCTATTGTGATAGGGTTCAGTTTTTTGAGGTCCTCTGTACTGATTTTCATGACAGATACACTAGATTACACTCCTACTGTTTGAGTAAGTGTGCCCTGTGTCTCTTTCTGTGCCTTTTGGTGAGGTCTGAGTTTTGATGTCAAAGTCCCTGGTCCTTCCCCCACTAAGAAGGTGAAAATATTTTTCATAAACTTTATCCCTTTCCCTCTTACACTTGGTCTTGAATCCACTCTTGGGGTATCTGCAAGGCAGTTTGATGATACTGACCGCAGTGTTGAATGTACTCATCCAGAAATTTTGATAGATGCGTTAGATCCTGTAGGTATGTTATAGGTTAGATCTTACAGTCTTGTTATTGGGTATAAGCAATCTTTCTTTTCCTCTAAATTATTTCATATGACTGTTTGTTGACAGTCTTTCTCCAGAATAATTTTATTTTTAACTATCTCTTAACTTGGTTTTTGCCTAAGGGTGTTTTAGTCATTTGGTTATTTGAAATTAGGAAAGAAGCTGGTACTCAAAGTGTCTGCCTTTATTTAGTTGCCAGTGAACCTGTACCAGGAAGATATGAGCATGTTAGGTGCAGGCTCCTGTTTTTACGAATGTGAGTCTGCATCCCTGTGTTCCATGTGCTCTTTCGTGGCTCTTAAGAGTTGAAGGACGAATGCAGTATTTAATTTTATAAAGTAAATGTCAGTCTTGAAAGAAGAATGCCCCATGAGCATCATAGGAGGCACTATCAGGTATAATCCTTCCAGATGGTGCCCTACAGGTGAGGCAGCAGCCTGTGAAATTATACTCTGAATTGCACCACAGATGATTGGGGCGTTAGGTGCAAAGCTTTCTGGTATCAGTAATAAATGACTTGATTCGGAACCAAGGACAGTTCCCAGGAAGTTAAAGGCTGTTTAGTCACATTGGAAGTCTAGTAGAATGAAGTTAGCAAACTGGAAAGTTAAGAAGGACAGTAGCTGTTAACAATTCATACGCCATCTTTACCAACTTACTTTATTTTATTTTATTCTCCTCTCATATATTACATCCCAATTCAGTTTCTCCTCCCTCCTCTCATCCCAACCCCAAGCCCCGGCCCCCCCATACCCCCAACCTCATGTCCACTCCTCTGTTTGCCTTCAGAAAAGGGCAGGCCTCCCAGGGATATCAAGCAAACACAGACTAACAAGCTACAATAAGATGACACAAACCCTCATATTAAGGCTGGATGAGGCGACATAGTAGGAGAAAAAAGGTCCCAAAAGCAGGTAAATGAGTCAGAGAAACCCCCTTCTCACTGTTAGGAGTCCCACAGGAACACCAAGCTACACAACCATTTTACACACACAGACACACACACAGACACACACACACACACACACACACACACACACACACGACCTAGCTCAGACCCAAACAGGCTCCCTGATTGTTGGTTCAGTCTCTGTGAGCCCCTGTGAGCCCTGGTTAGTCACTTACTTACTTTTAATGAGATGCATTAATCAATTTTTCTCAGTGTCATGTATTAATTCCACTTGTCATCTTTCATGCTGGTGTTTCAGTTGCTCACTAAGATGCCACTCTGAAGTATTCTGATTCACATAGTTTAAAATTCTGATCCCATTTAACATTTCACTTCAGAATACCTGAGTCCTGCTGTACCTATGTCATCTTAATACAGACATGTAATCTTCCAGTTAAGCAAATCAAATAGAAATTCAGACCTTGGCTTCTGTCATCAGACCAGGTAGGTTCACAGTCTGCTTTAGTTCATTCACTGTTTATGCGACTGGATTTTTTTTTAGGCTTAAGCTTATTTCTAAGCCTTGGTTTCTTCATGAGGTGATGGCAGTGACAAATGTATTCTGTGAGATAATTCAATGACATTCTCTATAAAGCACAGTCAGCACCATTTTTAGTACTCAGCAGTTTGAAGTTTTAAAGAAGAAACTATCACTTTAAATAACTAACTTTATTTTGTGCCATTTTCAAAGCAAGTCTCCTTCATTTTATTGGTGTGGATGCATACTTGTTACATGCTGTTGCTCATTCAGAACTTGCTGTTCCAGACAGTGTGGACCATGTGCTTGAACTTCTTGGAGCTTTCATTGTAGGGCCATTTATGATTGGTTAGACAAAATAGTCAAGGAAATAGATGTGGATGAGCGACAAAGAAGAGAGCATACTTAGTGACTTTGGAAAAATCCAACTTCATGGATTAACAATTGAGCAATTACCTGAATAGCAGGATAACCAGTTAACAGTGAACCTGTCAAGCTGAGTCTTCAGTAGTGTTCCAAAGCTTCCAGCTGTGACATGTATGATTTGTTGTTTGAGGGGATGTTTTCCCATTGACTGGCTGGCACCTCTGTTTTTTGTTTGGTTATTTTTGTTGGTTTTTTGTGGGGGAAGGGGGGAGTGGTGGTGTTTGTCGTCTCTTTATGTATTCCTGGCTGTCCTGGAACTCACTATGTATACCAAGATGGTCTCAAACTTACAGAGATCCTCCAGAGTGCTAAAAATTAAAGTTGTATTCCACCACACACAGCCAACTCCCCTGTTCTGTAACTTAAGGCTTAACAAGGACTTTGACATAGTAGAAGCTTATATGGGGGCAGAATCTTGCATTAGAATGGAAACCCTGATCAGAGAGAGCCATGAAGAGAGGAGAGGAGGCGGAAAGGGAAGAACTGACTTAATGTAGCTGTCTCACTCTGTCCCTGCAGCCCTGATGAAAGCCCGTCACCACTGAGTCTGTGTCAGATATGTTGGTCTCCATGAGTGCCAGGTGCTATGCCTAGTCTCGCCAATGAACTGATAGAATTCTTTGCTTTTGGAAATCTCTGACCAGACCAGTAACATCTGGGTGGAAAATGGGGAGCAGAGATCTGGCATCTATGGAGAGTATTTATGCATGAGTAGTTACATCCCTTGGTTACTCTATCGGAGATCCTCAGAGTTGAAATTGGAACTGATTTGGATGGTTTGAGCAAATTGTTTTTATTGTGCTTAAAATTGTATTTCTTAGTTATGAATTTTAAAGACATTTTGAGAGGTTTTATATTGTCTAGTTTAATTAAATGAATAATTTTTAAAAAATATATTGAGAGTATTAGCTAGTTTTATGTCAACTTGATACAGAATCCTTTTACAAGAAGGCACCTAGATTGAGAAAATGATCCCACCAGATTGGCCTGTGGGCAAGCCTGTGAGGCATTTTCTTAGTTTATAATTGATTTGGAAGGACCTAGCCCATTGTGAGTAGTGTTACCCATAGGCAGGTGGTCCAGATTTGTATAAGAAAGCAGGCTTTGTATGTGAATAGTTTGCCTGAATGTATGTGTCAACTTCCATTGACATATACAGATCTTGTCTGCTGAACCTGGCATGTGAGGACCTGAAAGAATGGGGTGGGCTACAGTCTAATGCTGTAGATAACCTTACTTCAGTTTCAGTATACTTTTATACATGAATGTAACAAAGAAAGCAGTGAGCCAAGGAAGGTCGTTTGAGTTCAGAAGAACATGTAATAAATGTCAGTAAGCACATACTAAATATGAACAGAGCAGCCCTTTCCTCAGCACAGACCAGTTTAAGTATGATTGTCTGGTACACAGTATAGATTATATGTGGGAAAGCAGGAAAGCAAGGCAGAAGGCCGTATCCAGATTCAGGATATAATGAAGTTCTCGAGAGAACAGGGCTGCTGCCGTACTCTGAGCAGGCGTCACACTTTTCCACTGGAGTTCGTCTGCTACCAGCCATGTACCAGCTCAAGGAGCAGGACCCTAGTGTAACCAGGGAATGGCAGTGAACCCTTCCCAGGGAAAAGGTAATGGAATACCCAGGGAAAGGAGACACCAGGTTGGATTCTATAGCTATGATCTGACATCCTACAAAAATAAACGTGTCTTATAAATTGAATGTAAATGTGTGAAATCACATTCTAGAACAGTCCAGTGAACAAAATGCACCTGAGATAAAAGGCCTTCTGCCATTTTCCCTGGAGCCTCTCACAGTTACCCAAGGCATTGTTCACCATGGGTCATTCTTTTGACCGTGTGTTCTGACCGTGTCTGTGCCCCACATGTGTGACTGGTGTCAGAAGAGGGCATTGGATCCCCCTGAAACTGGAGTTACAGATGGTTGTAAGCAACCATGTAGGTGCTGGGAACCAAGCCCAGTCCTCTGGAAGAACAGCCAATGCTCTTAACTGCTAAGTCATCTTTCTAAGCTCCAGGCCTTCAGTTTTTGGGTGTTTTTTTTTTTCTTTCTGTTTTAATTTTTAAAAATATTTTGATTTTGGTTTTTCAAGACATTGTTCCTCTGAGTAGGCCTGGCTGTCCTGTAACTTACTCTGTAGACCAGACTGGCCTTGAACTGAGAGGCCCACCTGCCTCTGCCTTCCTAGTGCTGGGATTAAAGGCATTCACCATCCATGCCCAACTTTAGGTGATCTTTCTATTCCTGGGGTAACCCACTCTTAATAATTCCTTGACACAAATTATGATTCACTTTACTCAGTGCAAAGATTCCGATTTAACAAGCATTTCTGTCTGCATAGTACATACTGTGCAGTGTATTAATAGAATATGGCCTTTTTAGGACCCCCAAGAGTGTCTCCTTTCCCTGGGTATTCCGTTACCTTTTCCCTGGGAAGGGTTCACTGCCATTCCCTGGTTACACTAGGGTCCTGCTCCTTGAGCTGGTACATGGCTGGTAGCAGACGAACTCCAGTGGAAAAGTGTGACGCCTGCTCAGAGTACGGCAGCAGCCCTGTTCTCTCGAGAACTTCTAGTGTGTGAGTGTGCCCTGTGAACCTCTTTGAGGAATGCATGTTCCTCCTGCTGCTTGATTTTTTTAAAAAATTCTGGGCAGTACATAACTATAATCTATTTAGATCATATCTACCCCTCTGACATCCCTCCCAACCTCTGGCCTCCCCCTCCTCCCTTTTTAGTGACCCACTGAGTCCAGTTAGTGCTGTCTGTATGCCACCAAAGAACGCTCTGTAGGCAGTGCTTTGGGAGATGGCACTTTACACCCAGGTTCTCTGCCTCAATCACTGGTCAGGTGGCACTTCCGTGGTGGGCTGCCATGTGCATGGCAGGATGTGCGGTAACATGTCGTGGCTCTGCTCAGTGGACACCAGTAGTGTTTACACTTTCACCCCCAATGTGATACTGAAGGTGTCCAGTGTGACAGATCCCCACAGACGACAAAATCTATCAGGGCCATTACTCCCAATTAATCTTGCAACATTCCATGGAGTTGCAGGGCTGATAAAAAGTTTCTGCCTGAAGTTTCCCTTCCACTGGGGAAGAAACAGACTGAAAAGTGGTGGCAGATGCAGATTTTGTACTTGCTCCTGATTGCACCCGTTATATCTGCCTCACACCCAGGCCTGGCCTTCCAGTGCTCACTGTATAGAACACAGTGACTGGCAGAGTTGCATGACAAGGTAGAAAGTACTTGGTGACAGGGCCATCAGCTGCTCCACTGGGTCTCTTGTGGCCGTGCCCATTCCTGATGCTCATCGTTTCCTTTCTGCACAGGGCTATTTTCTTCTTTTCGAGTCGATGTTGGATTCTGTCCTTTATGCAAAGAGCAAATACTTGGCAAAAGGAGGATCAGGTAAGTAGTACATTTCTGTTTTAATCTGATTTCAGTGTGGTGCAACCAAATGAACTTCTGAATTTCAAGCACACTGCATACCTGAGAGAATTTCAGTAGAAATGAAAGATGTTCCCATTGGAAGGAGCCTTGGTTATTTAAGATATGGGGACTCCAAGGCCATGGTTTCTTAGGATATCTTTGACTAGGTTTTTATTGTTTGTTAGCTTGCTTGTTTAATAGAAACATAAAGACTAGGTGTGGGAAGCTTTTACTATTCAAATTAAAGTGTGTCAGAAGCATCTTTGCATTTTTAATCCTTGTGTCATTTGGTTCCTGTTTTCCACACGTAATCTTAGCCAGAGGTCAATAGCATGTTTCATACTAGGTTGGAGACTATTGGCTTTAGTAGCAAATTTCCCTTACCTCACTAACTTATAAGCTCCTTCACTCTGTGATTTAGTTCTGGTGCCTAGAAAGGTGAATCTACGCTAAGCAGATCCCTCTCAACTTTTTTCCATGTCTGTGGGAAAGTTGTGTTCTGGTTGCATTCTCGGGCGGAAGTGCACTTCCCCAGCCTTGTGCTTGGATGCCTGGTGTCCTTAAGAACAGGGAGTATGCTCTTGCTCAGGCCTCCTGCCCACGGTACCCTGCAGCTGTATAGACTGTTACAGCACAGTTGTACAGTTGAAAGTCCTCAGAGCAAACCAGGAGAGCCAGGACAGGTCCTCCAGACAGTGGAGCACTCTAGTAGCACTCTGTGTGTTCCCTCCTTCTCAAGGGGCACTTGTCATATAGTCCCTGCATTCACTTTGAAGTACTTCTTGTTCTCTGCTGTGAACCTGGCTAGAATTTTAGATGTCTTACCCTGAAACAATTTGTGCATCTTTGGTTGTTGTGGGCCTTTTAGTGACTGAAGGAAATAATATCACTTGGTGGTTCTCTAGTGGTCGTCACCATCACCCTTGCTTTTGTTATACATAATCTTTACCATAGCCCTTTGAGATTTGGGGAACAGTATTGAAGATGTCCAGGAAGATGACACCATTAGGCAGCCAAGCCTGCATTTCTTCTTCTTGTTTTTAAACTCATATCTGCCTGACCTAATCAATGTTGATGTTCTTTTCACTAAACCTTGTTTCCCTATTAAAATGCATTTAAAGCAGCTGATTTGCTGTGGGGTTCTAGGGGACCCCCACCTCTTCCCTCCCCATACCTCCCCAGTGGTGTCCATTGATCTCACTGAAGAACTGACAGCAGCTAATGCATTTAAATCGAGTTCTCAGTGAGGTTCATTAGGCCCCACAGCCATGGGACCATGGCAGCTGGAGGGATAAAAGCGAGGTTAATGATTCTAGCTCAGTCCATATTTTTATAGAACTGATTAACATTAGGGCGTAGTCAGAACAATCGGCATTTAGCTGCCTGAGCAGTGCTGTGGAATGCTGTTTGTTAATATTATTAGGAGAAAAATAAGTAAAATATGAACAACATGGAATGAACAAATATTGCCATCAGATGCTCATGTGTATTGTGAAGTGTTACTTTATGTTTTTCTTAAGCGAATCCTTACCAAGAAAGAATGATTTCATTATGGAATCGGGTGTCCGTATCATGGGTCCATGATGTGAGTGTAAGTTCATCTGTCTCCTCTTCTCTGCCATGAAGAAGAAGACCTAAATCAATGTAAAGAAGTTCGCCCAAACTTACTGTAGACTATGATGAAATCCAAAACTACTAACAGTTGTTAAAATTGTAGATGAGAATTATGTATATTTTCCCCTTTTTTGATGTTAAAAATTATACAGTAGCATTTCTAAGTTTGTGCTGCTGTCCCAACCAACAGGTTTGTCTTTAATTTAAGCTGATTATGAAATTGGTGTGGAAAAGTAAACAGGAATGGTAAGAAACCACCAAATTAGCAAGACCCTGGGGCAGTGGAGATAGGAGAAAGAGCCCTGCCATATATGAAAGTGCACCTTGAAGTCTAGACAATAGAAACAGCTGTTACTGTTTCCTATGTGGAAGACAAGCTGAAGAAAATTGAAAATCTGGTTAGAACCACATATGTAACTAGTACCTCTTACAATGCAGAAAATAATTGTTTTTAATAGAAAATTAAAATAAAGTTTTATTTAAAAATAAAACAAAGGTAAGTATGGTAGCTTACACCTGTAATCCCAGCACTTGTGAGATGGAAGCAGGAAGATCAGCAGTTCAAGGCCAGCTTCAGCTGTTCACTGAGTTGGAGGCTATCCTGGGCAACATAAGTTCTTGCCTTAAAGGAAAAAAAAAAAAGATCAATTAAAGTAAGGTTCAGCTGGGCTCAGTGGTACATTCTTGTAGTTCCAGCACTTAGGAGGCTGAGGCATGAAGAATGCTCAGGCCCAGCCTGGGCAACATAGTAAAACCTTCAGACAACCCTTCTTCAAACAGCTTAATCCAGACAATAGATTGATCATTGTAATTTACCAGTGAATCAGATAGAATGCAAACATGGTAGGCTTGAGGGAAGAGTTTTTTTAAGAACTTAAATTTGGAAGCCCTGATAGATGGTTTATGAAGTTGACTGTAAATTCTCACATGACAGACTCTACTAAAGCGGAGTCACAAGGACTGAAGTAGGGAATCCACCCAGCTCCTCCCTGAAGTGTAGTTTCTAACCTATTGGTGGAGCCCCCAGTAAGTAGCCAGCAAAGCCAAAGGAGCACTGGACAGAGTTGAATGACAGCTCCCAGAAAGGGATGGGAACAGCTGAAAGGGGCCGTCTTTGTCCTATTGCATGCATGTCTCAGTGGAGGACACACTACTTGAGGTTACACAGGATCTTTTAACTTCCTCCTGGAAGTTTTAGTGTTTTCATTGAGTTCATGATTCAGTTAAGGATCATATCACCTTTATCGCACCCAGAACAAGAGAGACAAAGCAGAAGGTGGAGAGGGGAAGGGCGAGAGGAAATGAGAACATGAAGGCCAGATCTCGATGTGGGGCATCTTTGCAGTTTCTCTCCTGTGCTTTTTGAGACAGGGTCTCTCATTCCTTTCACCTCCACATTGCTTTAAAAAGACTTGAAATTAAAATGGTGTCTAATGAATAGGACAGTTAGAAAATTACCAGCCTCTTTGCATTGAGCCCCCTGTGAGTTTACAATGCTGTCCTTGCAGGGGCAAATCTGTACTGTTTTTCAGTTGCCTGCCTGTAGCATAGAACATAGAAATGCTTTGCTTTATTAAGCTGATGTCCTATGGTATTGCTGAGGTTGGTGGTTATTTCTAAAAGGATTTCCTGTGTAAACAATCCAGTCGTTTGCAAAGAGTTTTAATGCTACCTTCTTATGCTTCCTTTTCTTACCTATAACCCTTTGATTAAAAACAAGAAATGGAATGTCCTTTCAAATACAAATGACAAATAAATGACCACAGCTTGAAGAATGAGATGTTTACCTACTTTCAAAGATCCTCCATAAAATGTCTGCTAATTACAGCAGGGCAAAGCCAGTCAGTTCCAGTGTGAAAGCCCAGCCACCACCGAGAGATCAAAGCTGACACGCTCAGGAGCGGAAGAGATTGAAATTGCATCTGCTAATAGCATGGAGAAGTAATCCACTCAAAATCAGCAAGAGTTTCTGAAATCGTCTTTTGCAGAATCAAGTTGAGAAGCTATTGACCTTCCTTTGTCAGGAAGGAACTGTTTTTGCGATTGGTCATTACACTGTCCTGGACTGTGAAAGCAGGTCCCCTCATGCTAAGATCCCAAATGCTTTTTGGGCTTTCAGGCTTTTATTCACTTCCAAGTAGGAGGGCTAGCAGCCTGTTCCAGTTCACAGCCTCTGATTCATTTTACAAGGACCAACACAGTCACAAGGGGCTTTTCGTTAAAATAGAGATGCTCAGGATTCGTGGAAGAGGCCTTTGAACACAATCAGAGGCAGAGTTTTTTCAGTGCTTCTTCTCTTTATAGCAAATGTGGTGAGAGGACTTGTTGCAGGAAGCAGAAATCCACCCCAGTCAGTGGAAAAAGGACTTACGAAAGGGCAGGAGTGCTCCAAAGTGTGAAAACTGGGAAATGATGCAGCCGGGAACTGTTGCTTTGCCAGACCTGTGGGCTTCAGAACGAGGCTTCTACCTGTGACTGATGCATTATGCTGTGTAGGTGCCCTGGAGATGACACTGTCCCTGTACCCCTTTACCAGAGCCTCCCTCGCCTACCAGCCTGGCTGGCCTCCTTTAGAGTAAAGAAAGTACTTCTGCCATGTGCCTCCTGAGGAGCAGCAAAATAGAGCATAGGAACACAGCCAGCAGCCTCAGCCCTATGCTGGACCTGTGCACACCAGAAGCTACCTCACGAGCATCCCTCCCTTGATGCCTCCTGTTCTCACAGCCGCTGGGCTGTTTGCTCTTCACCTCACTCTCTGTCCTGTCACCAGCCACTCAGCAGAGTGAGCAAGCCTATACATCTCTGCTTTGCTCACTTAGCTTTGTTAATAGTTACAGTGTACTTGCTCTTTCTCCTTTGCCTTCTACCAAGTGCTCCTTTGCTTTAGAAGGGTGGAGTTCTAGCATGTGAAGAGCAAGGCAGCAGGCGGGCATGCAGTGGGAAGTCCGTGGTGTCTGTGGGCAGACCTCAAGACTTGCGTGTCAGCTGCCTGTGTATCTTCTTAGCTAATGAAGACTGCTTCTCTTGGCGTTACTTACCTCTGTCCCTTCAGTCTCCTGTTTTGTAAAAGCCCAGCTATAGACAGTCATCTCAAAGTCTGGTGTTTCGTTATGTAGTAAATCTCCTGTATTCTTGCTGGAAACAAGAGCAGCATTGGCTTGTGCCTTCGTGGTGAAATGGGTTTGAACATGGCACCTTCATCCAGCACATTGAGTGTCATACTTGTGCATAGATGACATCACACAGAAGCCATGGAGGTTGATTTCTGGGACTCAAAATTTCCTGTGCTGTTTCTGTACTTTACAGTTTTTTGCCACATTTTTTTTCTAGAAATATCCTTATAATGTTGTTTATTTTTTTCAGTGCATAGTTTTTCAAAGCATATTTCATCTACATATTAAGTCTACCTAACTTTAATGGAGCTGATCACTATTTATAAGGTAGTATGAAGAATAGGTCTAGTTCCCAATGAATATTCAATTTCTAAGTTACTCTTGCTCTGTGAATTGGTGAGTGCTTACCTGTATGCCGGTGTTTTGTGGGAGTTGTATTCTCATATGCCTCAGTCTCAGCCATTAGGCCTGAAGTTTGTGAGGCCTTCCCTAGGGATGAAGGAGTTCCCATCTTGGTCTGCTCACCTCATGAGCCATTCCAGTGACAGATGAATGCTGGGCAGTGAGTCGAGAAGGACACAGATGTCAGAGCCGTGGATTTATAAATGGTCTGGTAACTGGCTGCTTTTGTCCAATCAGCACTTGGCCGATTTCACCTACAAGCAGGCATAATTATTCAATTATAGCTTCTGTCTGACAAAAAAAGGTGACAAATGTGTGAGACTGTGAAGGTAAAGGGTTAGTGGCGTTCTGGCAGGTGGCCCAAGGTTTAGGCAGCTGTGCCAAGGTGGATGCTGAACCCCATTGACCTCTAGCACTGATTACAAAGCTTTATGAATATTCATGTCTTTCTGAGAGATGAAAAATCATTTCTGAGTTCAAAAATAAAAACCAGGAATTTTTGTATCTTTGAAATATAATTAACTTGAAAACTGTGCCTCAATACTTGGAGAAGAAGAACCATTCTGCTCTTGATTTTTTTCTCTAAACCTGGCTTGCGGTCAGCCACAGTTTTCCTTATGCAGGGGGCATCTTTGTTCTCCATGGTGTCCTAGCACACCACACAGCTTGTGGGGGTGGCAGGTCAGCGGCTTTGGGCCAAGGTCCAGGTTGCATTGTCAGTGTGACGGGCCACGTCCATGCCCTCTCTCTAGCTCTGGCACGGTAGCACAGTGCAGCTGTAGATGATGGGTAAGCACGCTAGTGCAGAGGGCGTACAGTGGGTTTATAGACCCACGCAGCAGACTGGATTGATGCATGACCTGTGGTTGGCAAACTCAATGATGGCATTAAAAACAAACACCAGACTCAGTGAGGAATTTTAATCATGTTCTGAACTGCCCGTGAACTGCAGTAAGTCACATGACAGTCCGTGTCCTATACAATGCTGCAGTACATTCAGTTCCTGTGAACTATAGGAGCAGTGGTACTCCTAACAGTAACAGTTAACCACTGTGATAAATCTTACCATCATTGTCTTCCCTCTGTTCTCTGGCAGGGTCTCTGGGTCTGACCCACTGCTTGTCTTCTGGACAAGGCTTTGCTGAACACAGCCATTCTGCTTTCACAGTGACCTCAGAAAGTGTCATTTCAATAAAAAACAAATGGCTTCCAAAACCTAAAGTGTCGACTTTACAAAAGATGTCTGCTGGCCTAACTGCCTTTGTGTTCCTCAGGCCGTATGCAGAAAGCTGAAGTTGTGGCACAAATATTGTAAAGGGTAGAGGAAGCTACTGAGCTACCCTATACTGCCCTGCTGCGCTGCCTCGAGCTCAGTTCTTGTCTTTGTTTTGCAGGTTAAGGATGTGGCTCAGAGAACTAACTGTAGTGCCTATGGCGGGTCTGTTGGTAGTCAGCATCCCAGTAACAAATTTACTCAGACTGGAACCAGCTAGAGAGCTTGGCATGCTACTGAAGGAGGAGAACATGACCCTGAGCCCTGGGCACTGGGGAGCCAGCACACTCTTGTGCATGGCTCTTGGGGATGACTGCAGAAGCTGAACTGTGAGGAAGCGTTAGGGCCCGTGTCCTGCTTTGATGCAGATCTTATGCTGGCCTTTATTTTAAAGATAATTTAGAGCTTTGACTAATATAGTTTCTAAAGGTGAAGTAGAGGATGATCTCTAAGTCTGAAGATTGGCTGCTGACCATGGGCCATTTTTGTGGTTATTTTATGGTTGTCATTTGATATGTAACTGACTTTTTTTTTGAGTCATGAATTCCCTAAAAATTGATGCTTGAGATGTTCACAGGAAAAGTCCATTTCCACGTTAAGTCACCAGAAAGGAGCTGTGTGCTGTGTCATAGTGACCTTTGCTGTCCCACAGCATTTCTTCTAGTTCTTCTAAACCACTTCCCACCACCCTCAGTGCCCTTTTGGCTCTCTTTCTTCTCTGTCCCCTCTCAGCCCCTTTTGCTACTTCTCGTGTGCCATAAATTCTGGTGCTGGGTCTTACGGGCTTCTGCTGTGTGTTTGTTTGCATGTTCATAGTCTTCAGTTTTGTATCTTAGGCCCAGATAATCCCACACCTTAGGTTTCATCTCCTCTTTGACGTTTTCATCAGTCCCAGAAGCAATGCACTCATTCCTCCTGGATCTGTTCATATCGATGCTCTTTTACAGTTGACAGTCTGCTCATTCTTCACATAGCACTTCAAATGGTTGTTCTAAAACTGAAGTCTGATCACAGTGCTACCCTAGGTAAAATTTTCACTGAGGTACCATTCTTAAAATAAAGTCCCGTTCACTGCAGTGGTTTATAGAGACCCCATTGAGCCTGTGTCTTTCTGCCTGTCTAGTTAGAATGCAAGTGGTCACCTTAATGGTGACTGCTACACACTCTCACTCTGCTAGAACACTCTTTCTCTCTCCACTTCGAGCTGATTTCTACTCTTACATGGTAGCCTGCTTCCCCTGCTGCAGCCTCCTCTGATTTTGCTGATTTTGCTGGGTGATCCACAATGCCTTGTGCTTTCTCTTTTGAGGCCAGCCTGGGCTACAGGAGATTCTGTTTCAAAATAAATAGATAAATACAAGTTTCTCTCTAAGGGTAGAAATTTGTATCCACAGTCTTTATTTAAACTGGCATATACTTATCAATCATTTTATATTAAATAAGAGTATAGTATGAGCTGGCCTCTACCTGTGCAGAAAACTCCAGTGTGATATCCACCCCACCATGGTGCTAAATACTTTGCAAGATAGTTTGTCTCTTTATGTGTACTTTAGAGGAATATATGAAATAACAGTTTTTCAAGTGGTCATATTAATATGTTTATTTCAAGGTTGTTTCAGTAATTTTAATAGGAGCTCTTTGTTGGGATGCTGTTTTGTTTTTGTTTTGAGACAGGGTTTCTCTGGGTAGCTTTGCGCCTTTCCTAAAACTCACTCTGTAGCCCATGCTGACCTCAAAATCACAGATATCCGCCTGCCTCTGCCTCCCAAGTGCTGGGATTAAAGGCATGGGCCAGCACTGCCCAGCGGGATGCTGATTTTACCATCATGATTATAGGCACTCGGGGAACTTGGTTGTCTCCCCGTCCCTGTCTTCATCGATCTCTCCTTGCTAGTGGTCTGTGTAGATAGGTTTGATATTTATATTTAGCCATTTAAAACCATCCTCTAAGTGAAGAGAAGATACTACATATAGGAGCATTTTTTTTTTATTCCAGTCTACCCTGACATTTGCACCATCAGCCTAGTGGCTGTGAGTGATGTGAGCAAGCATGCTGATAGAATTGCCTTCTGGGATGATGTCTATGGCTTCAACATGTCCTGCATGAAGAAGGCGGTTATTCCAGAAGCTGTTGTGGAAGTTGTAGATCACCAGACTCTTATTTCAGACCCTTGTGGTATCAAGGTAGGTGTGTATATTCCCTCTGTGTCTGTGAGGCTTGATGCTAGGACTCCATGCACATGTCACAGTCCATATATGTGCAGAAAACCCTTAGGCAAGATGAGGAAGTGTCTGCATGTGGCATGCATGCATCCTTTCATACACTTTAAATTACCACTTACTTCACTTAAACTACCTGCAAAATGAGTGCTGTGTAAGTAGTAGGCCATCTACTTACTAGATGCCTGCACATGCTCAGTACGGGTGAAGATAAGGTAATACTTTCAGTCCACAGTTGCCTGAATCCAAGGATATGTCTGCTTACTGACTTTCCATGTGGGCTTTCTCTGATTTTAATTTAGTCTAAAATGGGATCACACTTGCTTTTGGGCCATCATTGCTTAGAATCACTTCTCATGATTCCATTTATCAGCCTTTAGATCCAAGTCCTGGAGCTGGTTGAATCACTTATACATAGTTTGACCTCCTGAAGGCAGAGGCCTGCTTCTGCAGTGCTGGCATCTGCCTCAGGACCACCTGGTATCACACTGGCTCCCACAGAGCATTATTCCCATCTCATGCGTCACAGTTTAACTTTTTACTCAGATTTCTTCCAGCCTCGTTAGATTAATTATCATGAACTTACCTGAAACTGAAGGGCACCTGTGTGGAAAAGTCCTCATGAAGTCCTTTTGTGTTTTATTTTTGTCCATGTTTACCTATGGGTTTGCTGTGACTGTTCACCATGGCTTGGCAGTGAGGAGTCACACTGAGTTTCTTAGCCCATTGGTTGTCTAAGTAGATAATGGAGCGTGTGAAGATTTCAGCTGTGGGTTTAGGGCAGTGTCTCCTTCCAGTAAATGACTTTTGTAATATGTAACTATTCTCTGAACAAAGGAGACTCCTCAACAAGCAAGCTTGATTAACTTTGGGGCTGCTGGGTGCCCTGGTGCACTCATGGCCACTATGGGCCTGGTCCGTGCTCTGCTGCCCTGGTACCCTGGTAGGAAGGTGTGTGGAGCTGTTTGCTTCAGGGCAGAGGGGAGCAGTTACTGCCACCTTGGCCCTGTTGCAGAGCAGGAGAAGCTAGGGGGAGGGAGTGCTGAGTGCTCTCCTGCTGCCCTTTTGCTTGATCTTCAAACTACTGTGAATAATTGATGTAGCTGGTTTAGGACTGAATCTCCAAGATGCCTAGTAGATGCTCTGTGACATCAGACTTGCCTGTTCAGCATCATTTGTGTTCCCCCATTCTTCCTACACCTAAAAGCCCTCACACTGTAACTTGCTTTAAAATTTTTCTTCAACTATCTTAAAGAGAGTGATGTCCCAGGCTTTGGCTATAAATTCTATTACTTGTCAGCCCTTCCCAAAGTGACCTGGAGAGCTTGAGCCAGGGCAGAAGACAAAGGAATGGGCTGTTACTTTCCAAGATGAATCCTAATTTCTGCTGTTTGAATTATTATGGCTTTTCCTACTACCTAACTAGCATATTTAAATACATTGAGAGAAGAATTTTCCTGGCAATTTTTCCCTTCACCAGCATGTGTTTTCAACTTGCCTTTTCCTCTAGAAGATTAATTTTATAACCTGGAGCATAGCAGATATGGGTGGTGTGCGGGATGATCTCGGTGGAGAAAAAAACACTAGGTTTTAAACTAGAAGTCTTCAGTGTATCAGCAAGACTAGCAGACAGATCCCTGTGTGACTTTGTAGATACTATTGCTTACAGGAGGTCAAAGTAGAAGATGCCAATGTGATTTAGAGAAACAGTAACTAACTGTCAATATTCCTTAGTTTGGAAAGAGTCCTCAGAATGGCTTGTGATTAGAAGTCAGGAAACACTGGTTTGCAGCTGTTGTGTGTTAGCTAGGCTTTGTTATTCCTGTTTACTGATCTTTTTCTTTCTCCTTTCTGATGGGAAGCATATAGATTGCCACACTACATCTATGTCAGACTTGGAGTTTTCTTCGGATTTTACCCTGAGAATCACAAAGACAGCCATGTGCACGGTAAGCCACCCTTTCCTACTTCCACAGATCTCACTGGCAGTGCAGTTGATTGTCAGATTAATGAATTAATTAACAGGCTTGTGATAAATGAAAACGGCTATTGCCATTGACAGTCTGTCTTTGCCTTTGCTATCGCTGGACAGATCTGCTTAATAGATGAGTAGACTTCAGAAAGTCCCTCCAGCTGGGCATGGTGATGAGCGCCCGTAATCTCAGCCCTCCCTCAGGAGATAAAGGATGGCCACAGCTCTAACACCCTGTCTCCTACAGTCAGTTTAGTTAGTAGACAGTAGTGGGCAATCTTAGTTTTTACTTTCTTTCCTTTTTTGGCTATTATCTATCATACTCAATGGAGAACATTCAATTTTATCTTCAAAAACAAAAGTTTTTACCCTATGCCTCCCTGTAGGTCCCCACACATAATTTAGATGTGTTTAAGGACTCAACTCTGGCACAGGAGAAAAGATATGGCCTTTGAAATGGTAGGAAGATCCAAATACAGAGACAGAGTCTCACTGTGTAGACATGCTTGCGTAGAGGAATCCAGGACACGTTAAGCCCAAGCTGTCAGGGAATTGTGGTAAATTTTAGCTGAGAAGCAGATATTCCCATGTAGTACTGAATGTTAACATTTGTGAGAGTTTTCTTTCACATAATTTTAAAATAAAATACATCTCTCGGCTGGGTGGTGGTGTGGCACACGCCTTTAATCCCAGCACTTGGGAGGCAGAGGCAGGCGGATCTTTGTGAGTTCGAGGCCAGCCTGGTCTACAGAGCAAGATCCAGGGAAAGCTCCAAGCTACACAGAGAAACCCTGTCTCGAAAAACCAAAAAAAAATAATAATAATAATAAAATAAAATATATATATATACACACACACACACACCTTCCTCTGATGACAGGAAGAGTGCATATGAGCACTGAGTAGCATTCTGTCACTCAGTTTTCATAATCATTTATGTTGACTTGGTCTGGGATGTTGCTTTGTACTGGCAAGGAATAAAAACTCTTGTCATGTTTTACTCATGTACCAAATGCTCGACATTTTCCCTGACCCCTAAAAAGCCTTGTTAGTGGGATTTTACGAGTCACCAAAGAACACAAGGAAGCCTAAACAAATAAGACAGTACAGATGTGCATTCAGCCAGACTACACACCTGAAATAAGTGTGAAATGTGTTCCATTATAGACATGGGAGCCAGTAGTCTAGCAGCTGTTGATGGAGAAGAGGATGGATATGTTTGAATCCTTGTGCAGTCCAAACAGAGACAGAGTTAGATTTAGCTGAGGAAGTAGGCCATGCATCTCTCCTTTGCAGCAAATACAAAGTAAATCCTGGGCTAGAGAGATGGCTCAGCTGGTAAAGGGTTCAGGCCTCAGGACTTACATAAAAGTGAAAGGTGAGAATGTGAGAATTGATTTCACAAGTTGTTCCCTGACCTGCACACATATAATAATAAGGAAGTCTTTTAAAGAAAAAAGAACAGTAGATCTTTGAGTTTTTAAACCCTATCTCTTGAAGAGGACTGATTGGTGAAGCATCTGCATTTCCAGCAAACCCCTTCCTGTGCTCACTTGACCAGGAGTCCGACGTGAATAGGATCTTTCCATCTAATGCTTCTAATAAGCTTCGTCATCTGAAGCCTGGCTCACCCCTTTGGCTCTGCTTCACCTCTCTTTGGTCTGGAGCTATTGTGCAAATATGCTCCTGAATAGATAGCCTCTATGCTCATGAAGAATAATCCAGCACAGACATATTTCAGAGGACAGGTGTCTGAGTACAACTGCTCCCCTGCTATTTTGGGCAGAGCTAGTGAAGGGCAGTGCCACTGATGGGCAAAGCCAGTGACAGGCAGACCTGGTGACAAGCAGAGCAGGTGGCAGGCAGTACCAGTGATGGGCAGACCTAATGATGGTGGAGGTAGAGGGCTGAGGGGCAGCCTGGGGAGTGAGAGGAGTTTGTTGTGTTTAAATAGAGGGAACAAAGTCTGTGGATTTGCACTGGGAAGAATAAACTTCAGAAAAGCTAAATGTCTTTCTCATTCTGAAACTAGATACATAGTGACAAGCTAACAATTTCTAAGGAGTTAAGCATGTTTAAATATATGCATAGCCATTTTTGTCCTGATAAGATTCCAAATTTGTGGCCTAATCAAAAAACTAGAGAAAATTAAAGTTTTCAAAATAACAAGAACACCTTTTGCAAAGATTTAATTTCCACAGCATGTATGCTGTAGGCTGATAGGCTTCTGTAGAGCCTCTCAAGGTAGTTAGAACCTTCTATGCATAAACACCTTTTCTTTACACAACTGTACAACCGCCCCCCTCGCTTGCCCACACATGTACACACAGCATGGACATTTCAAATCAATTTTAATTTGTTAGAGTTTGTTGACTCTAAAACTAAAACAAATAGCTTCATCTTGTGAATTCTAGGTTTGTTATTGTTGTTGTTTGTTTTTTATTCTCTATGGATGATGGGTGTATATGTGCATGCCAGAGAAGAACATTGGGTATCTTCCTCAGCCACCTGCCTCCCTGTTGCCTGGAGACAAAGTGTCTCACTATTAGCAGAAACTCATATTGTAAGCTAGGCTAAAGGCAAGAGAAATGCACTTGCCTCTGTCCCTATGTTCTCCTGCAGAAGGCACACAGCCATTTGGGTCTCTTCTTCATGCTAGGGCTTCCTCCCCTCAGGTCCCAGTTGCACAGGAAGTGCTCGTCCCTGCTGAGCAGCTCCTCAGCCCCATCTGGATCTCTCCTTAGTCTTTGCTTTTGTTCTGTAACTGTATGGTTTCTTACTGTGCCAAGCACCTTTACAGAGCGGCTTCTGAACCCTCTCTAGGAGAGGAAGTCATCTCTACCGGGCATGGTCGAATGTGCCTCTGAGATCAGCCTCCCTACGCCATGAGATCTGTCTCAAAAACAAACAAATAAACAAAAAATTTTGGGGAGTACGGGGAGTTTTTTCAAGAACTCATGCTGTAGATCAGCCTGGCCTTGAGCTCAGAGAGCCACCTGTCTGTGCCTCCCTAGTACTGGGATTAAAGGCCTGTGCTGCCACCGCCACCTGACCAAAAGGAAAAAAAAAAAATTTAAAGCGCCAGTTTTAGAAGTTTTTTCCCCTCTCTTTAACTACATTTACAATCATTTTTAAGGTCTGTATTTGCTGCCTCCCTGAGCCAACCCTAACTATGTTTCTCTTGCTTAACTTCTTCTAATTATGAGTTTTCCAATTTATTTTCCTACTATATATAATTACTAACTGATTAGAAAAGTGACTCAATAGTTAAGATTACTAACTGCTCTTACAGAGGACCCAAGTTCTGTTCCCAGCACTTTAATGGCAGCTCACAACTACCTGTAACTCCAGTTCCAGGAGATTCAGCACCCTCTTCTGGTACCCACACACATCTGTACATACCCCCACACAGACATACACATAAAGAAAAGCCATCGTAGTCCTTATATAGTAGGATAATTCAGACTAAAGTTCGTAGTCTTCCTGTAGAAGGTCATTCTGGAGGCAGTAGTTGGGGAGAGGACTGAGTGCCATGGTGCTTGCTCTCCAGTGTCTTGAGAATGGGATAAGGCTGTCCTCTGTCCAGCTTCCTGGGGAGCTCAGCAAAATAGGGCCAGGCTCATAGTTTGCTGCGGGAAGGGAACAGTGCCCTGACAAGCACCCTCAGAGGGAAGCAAAGTCAGTGTGTGCAGAGTGTTCCACTAGTGAGGTCAGTTGGAGAGAAAGTCACCATCAGGTACCAGACTGTTGAAGAGTTGGTCGGCAGCTAAGTGGTGAGTTAGTTTCAAAATGTCCACGAACACTTAACACGACTTGAGTTGCCTATTTCTTACTCTGCTCTTGCTCACTCACTTTTTCTTGAGTCATGGTCTCATGAAGAGCCCAAGCTGGCCTTGAGTTTACAGTTGTTCTGTGTCATCTTCTCAAGTACCAGGACTACAGGAGTTTGTGAGCACACCCAGCAGCCTTCTGATCTGGAGGAGGTTTTCACTGCGTTCGTTAACCAGCCTGTCGCTCATAAATAGGCTCTTCCGAGGCACCTAAAACAAATGTCTGTCTTGGAAGAGCGTCTGGGACACGGAGAGCTGACTGAGGAAAGCCTCCTGTCAGTGACACACTGTCATAGTGACAGCGAACTGTGGGAACCCACACAACGTCACCCTGTACCTGACAGTGACAGCAAGAACTCCGCCTTTGGGCTTCTCTCCTTTCCCAAGAGAGCCAGGCCCAGGCTGATGTCTCACTGTGTCCCCAGCATTTGTGCTCAGCTCCAAAAGCCACTGTTGGCCCGATTCTATGTGATATAGAAACACCCCTCTTTGGAAATAGCTTAGCATTCAAGGCTCCTTCCTAGTTTTTCCATTAGTTTATTTGAGACGTATCTAATATGCCACATAAATTCATTTTCTGAAGAGGTTGCCCCTTTTAACACGTGCTTTTTGTTCATTAAATGGCCAAACTAAAACATCCTTATACAGTTGGTGTCTTACTCCAAGAGCCAGAGTTAAAGTTCAAGGTTATCATTACTGGTATCAGCCACTGCGTCCCACTGTAAATGGCTTGTTCTTTGCCTTCTCATAGCAGTGCTGAGGGTTCTCAGGCTTGTGGCCCCAGAGGCTTGGGCCCAGCAGGTGGGAGAGGCTGCCTAGAGGAAATGCTGCCCTGGACTCTCCTGTCTGTGACCTTCATGAAAGCTGACTGGTCTGTGTGGCTAGGCAGAGTCTCCTGAGGCCTAATGAGAAAGTGTCTGCCTAAGAAATCTGGGTCTCCCTACCTAGGGTTTTGATGAGTTAAAAGTAAATGAAAGAGTGTGAAGCAGGAGCTGAAAGTCATGTTGCCTCTCAGTTTAGTTCTGCCTCACGTCCTGATGTGCTTGATGAGTGGCGGAAGCGATTTTGAGAGCACAGGTCTTGACCTTGTACAGAGTCAGGACGGGTCTTCAAGCTATTCAGTCTTTGAGGCAAATGGCACTGCTATGAGAATAAACTTGAGAATGTCTACAGTCGAGCTCAGTGATTCCTTAGTCATAGGACTTGATTTTGTTTTATTTTTCAATCAAGCTTTACATTTTTCTAATGGCTTAAGAAAGGAGCTCGCTTCTCTGCAACTGTTCTTCAAATCTTCTTTTAGGGCTCTTTGACAGATCTGATGGTGGTAACCAGCTCATGCCAAACTCATTCCCGGGTAGTAAATCAGCACTTGGCACTCCTTGGTGCAGTTTGACCTAATTTTGACCTTGCAAAGCTAATCAGCTAAACAAACTAATTATTAAAACACATCTGTGCTGCTTAGAAATGGTCAGATTTGTCTTGAACTTGCGTCATAGATTTCAGTGAGACAGCTGGCAGATGTTGTAATAGGCTGCCTTAAGGAAGGTTTATGTTGTGGGGGTGGGGGGGAGTGGTTGTCACCGACTTCTCTGTAGCTGGTGTTAGGTCTCCCTGTCAGGATGACCATGCTGTCTAGACCTGAGTCTGACCCGTCTCTCTGCTGCTTTGTGCTCAAGAATCACCAGGTACTAACTGACCTGTGCTAAGAGCTGGAGGCATTGGGGTATGTGTAGTAAGCTGACAGGTAGTTCTGTGTCCACAGTCAGTATTGGGAGACTCAGGTATCCACTTTACACCATGGATATTAGCTAGCACCAAAGAATGACTGAGAAGTTGTTAGACCGTGATAAGAACACTCTCATTACTTAATAAGGCCTGTTTAGAGAGGCATGCTGTGGGGTACTTGCTTCAGAATAGTTCAGCTCAGAAAGAAGAGTTAAGGAAGAAGTAACTTGCCAGATACTGTTGGTATTGGGTAGTGGGTGCTGGAAGCTCTATACAGTGTTTGTGTTTGAAAGTCTGTAGCAGAGTGCATTCTTAAGTGGCTCACTGAGCTATGCCTCGCAGCATTCTGAGAAACATGGGATGGCAAAGCAAAGGCAGGGAAGCTATTTGGTTTTTCATTTGTTTTTATTATATTTATCATTAGTTTTACAAGAGGTCCAAGAACAACTGTAAAAGTTGACTCTCCTTCCACCGTGAGGTTTCTGGGGTCTGGACTCAGGTCATCAGGCTTGATAAACAGTACCTTTGCCCTCTGAGCTATCCCACCATCCCAAGGAGGCTGGCTGCTATAAACTCAGCAACCTTTTTGGCCATGGAGGTTGCATAGGTCACAGCAGAAGTGCATTCATATGCATGTGTAGGAATCTTTATTACAGCCTTCTTGATGCCCCAAACTGCAGAGAATCCAAGCACTTAACAAGCACAAACAGAGTAAATGTATTTAACATTTAACAGGTATTTAACAGGATAAATAAATGTGATAAGAACATAGCAATGAAGAAAGTATGTGTGGCCACAACATGCCTGAGTCTCATGAGCGTAAAGTTCACCTCAGAACAAAGGGAACACAGAGGAGAAAGTTTATTCTATAAATTTTAGGCTAAATTAACATGATTTTTAACACCAGGGGACATGGTAGAAGGGGAATGGGAGAGAAGTTCCCAGTCAGGGAGTGGGTCATTTGATCAGTGCATGCTGTATGCATAGACAGAAGTAGCTTCTGCTCAGCCCCATTGGTATGTACAGGTAACGTGTTCATCTTTAGGAAAGAAGTCTAGCTTGGCTAGAACATGTAGACGTAGCATTTGCAGAGGTGGAGAGCCTTCCTGGTCATCTGCTACCTTGTGCTTTCCTCTTAACACAATGAGAAGTGAGTAAGATGCTGTCAGCCCAGTGATGTGGTGACAGCAGCACTTGGAACAGAGCTTTGCTGGATAGAGTGCTAAATGGACCAGAGTGGGTGCCGGCGCCTGGTGGGTAGGCTAGCCCAGTAGCATAGCCAAGAAATGACTGTCATTGACATGGGCGCTTTAGAAAGGAGATGATGGGAAAGTGAACACATCCAGGAACTAACTAGAGATGAAACCAAGAGAAGAAATCAGTAAAGGGGAGGAGAGAGGGTGACATGAAGCCACAGAACCGGAAGTCATAAAGTCACAGGGACAGATCCTCGGGTGAAGTGTGAAGTACTACAGCACTGGGACAACGGAGAGAGAACAGACAGGCAGGACTCAGCGCTCCGCTGCCGACAGGCCCTTTGTAAGAGCTGTTGGTTGGCCTGCCAAGGAGGGCTTGCGGCTCCTGGTCCCAATAACCATTTTATGGCACTATATTTTGAAAATGTTTCTCAAATGATGTTGACACTGTTTGACAAAGCTTATAAAAATTGCTGTTAACAAGTGTGGTTTTGTTCTGTTGTGTTGTTTTTTTGTTTGTTTGTTTGTTTGTTTTTTGCTTTTTCGAGACAAGGTTTCTCTGTGTAGCCCTAGCTGTCCTGGAATTCATTTTGTAGACCAGGCTTGTTTCAAACTCTGCCTCCCGTGCTGAGATTAAAGGTGTGGGCTACAAGTGTGTTTTTAACCTATGCTGTTTTCTAAGGTTTTGGGGTTCTAAAAGCTTCTTATTGTCAAGTCTATTAAGGCAGCATCATGTACAAATATACTGCAACAGGTAGACCAACTGAACATTCATAATAGCAGTGTCCCCAGGAACAGGAACTACCCCAGTATAGATGATTCTACTGTCCCAAGCAAGCCTGGCTAGTGGCCATTTTCCATTCCTTATCCCTTCACATGCTTCTCTGTCAGAGCATCTTGCTAAACTGCATGTGCTTGTGGTCTTCAGAAGGAGCCAGGAGAGTGGTGGTGTCATCTGTGATCCCAGCATTCCAGCAGCTACTGAGTACCCAACATGATATGTGTTCTTTGATTAGAATGTTGAAAATGGCCCGCAGTGTTTAAATTGCTGTTCATGCATCATCAGAGAGAAGGTGAAGATCTACAAAACAGGTAGCTCTGGAGCGGAGAGTGACTTGTCTGTGGAATCAGGGTAGTTCTGAAAGTCAGGCTATGGGCGGAGCCTCAGATTTGCAGACTTGAGGAACTGGTAACCCTTGACTCCACAAGCTCCAGACAGAATTGTACTGTAGAGGCATCATAACATCATTTGTTCTGAAACAACCTGTGTGGAACCAGAAATTCATGAGCTTTGCTGGACTATTAGGACACTAGATGGGACAGGGGTGTCTAGGTGGGGCAGTATCATGCTGGGACTCAGCAGTGTCAGTAGTCACACAGTCTCAAGCACAGTGTAAGAGCAGAGTATTTATTAAATAAGCAGCAGTAGGTTCTGTCTTAATGCTGTCAAAAGGCCTCTCCCCTGCCCTGTCTCCCAGGCCACCTATGGGCATTGCAGGGTTGTGATGATAAGTGAGTTGATGAGGTGTTTCCCTGGAGTGATGACCTATGAGAAAATCTTGCCCATTTAGGTCCTTTTGTGAATACTGGCCCTCAAGTAGGACAATGCTAACATACCCAGTGTTTCCAGCCCTCTCATGTCTATGGGCATTGAGAGGAGCACCAGTCTTCATGAGAAGATGAGTCAGGAATTGAAAACTAAATTTCTGTTGCATAAACTAGAAAAGTCACTGTGTCATTTATAATATTTACAGAAGTGAGTCAGTCCATCTTTTTTTTTTTTTTTCCACACAGCAAAGGAACAGGGACACTTTGGTCCTTGTTCAGCTTTAGACCCAATTAGGGCCCATTTGGAGGTAACACCGCTAAAACCCCTTCCTAGGCATTATTTTGGTATAATACATGCACACATGTTCTACTGTGCTTGGCATACACACACACACACACACACACACACACACACACACACGCACACACACACATACACAAACACACACTAATCTGTCCAAGACTCAAAAAGAAAATCCAAAAAGGGGGCTAGGTATGTGGCTCAGTTGGTAGAGTGCCTACCTAGTATATGAGGAGGCCAGGGTTCCATTCTAGGACTGCATGAACCAGCCAAAGTGTTCCCAGCACTTTGGAGGTAGAGACAGAAGAATCAGAAGTCCTCCTCAACTGCACAGTGAGTCTGAGGCCAGCCTAGGGTATGTGGGACCCTGTCACAGAGAATGAGAGAAGGAAGACACAGGAAGTTAGACAGACATATTACTGCTGCTGCCCTGCAGGCACTACCACTCAGGAAGCGGCTGACAGCTTCGTGTTGCCCCTTTTGGGAGCCTCCCATCGTAGCAAATAGAATGGGGTGCTTGTCTTCCTAAGGATTTGCAGTGGGAATCCTGAATGACCAATATCCAGAACAGGGCAGTGCAGAGACCAGAGAATTGCCATGACTACATGACCCAGGGGATCTAGAACCCAGCATTGTCATACGATGACTCTGGGTTTCTAGTTTCCAGGGCATTTCAGAAATAAAGTCAAAAATCTTTCCACAAGATTATTGTTATAATCCTAAAATTGTTTCTACTGGCAATTTAAAAAAAAATTCAGTGTATAGACATAATCAAAGGCAATCAGTGATTTTGAGAGAAGACAACGTGGACCAAGAACCAGACAAAACAGGAGGGGAATCTAGCTGCCATAGCTATTAGTCCACAATAGACATCCAATCAACTAGACTTGATATGTTCAGGAGGAAAGGACTTAAAACATTTTGAAAAATAAGGTACCCAATGTGAAAAAGAAGCAAACATTCTGAAACTCAGTAGAGTACAAATTAGCAGCAGACCTTCATAGTGTTGAAAGAGTCTGTGAGCTGGGCTTCACACCAAAAGAAAATAACTCAGGAGATGCAAGGACAAGGACGAGACATGTCCTCACTACCATTCCTATTGCTATGATGAAATAACCCTGACAAACACCCAAGGAGGGAAGGATTTGTTGTGGCTCTCAGTTCATGGTACCTTTCACAGCAGTTATTCTCAGGAACTAAAATGCAGAAGGATCAGTAACAAATTGAGATACATTCAGAAAATACTGGAGAAAACAAGGATTAGGGCACACCTATAATCTTCATGGATCTGGAGATCAAGGCTATTCTTGGCTAGATAGAGAGTTCAAGGCTACTCTGAGCTACAGGGGACTCTGTCTCAAGATACAAAATTGAAAAATGAAGAAATGAAGTGCAGATAAAACCTGCAGCACTGTGCTTAGGGAAGGAGACCGGGTACAGCATGGCCTGTTGTGAGAGTCCTTCCATGTGGATAATTCAGAACAGGCAAATGGAGGCATGGACTGGTGTAGTATGTACTAAGGCTGTGGTGCTACACAGCTCTGGCTGCATTGAAGAACATGACTTCATGCTTATTTAAATGGGTAGTTTTTATGGTATGTGAATTCTGTCTCAATTAAAAGGGAAGAAGAAACCCTAGACCCATTCAGGAAAAAAAACTCATAATCCAAGGAGAGTACTTTAAAAATAGTTAGGGTAGTAGGCTTTCTGACTTTTCTCCACCAAAACAGTAAGCCAGATCAAGCTGAATTGAGAAAGTATAATAATAGGTTTATTTGAGCAAAGAAACTCCTGGGCAAGTTCTCCAGTCTCAGAGATAAGAGCTGTGCCCACAAACAAAAGCAGGGAGACTTTATAGGTTGTAGGCGAGGTATGATGGTGTGTCCTCCACAAGCTTGGGTTTGTGCCCAACTGTGGTCAAAAATGAGCCCTTTAGGCATGACTTGGGCAGCCGGCAACATCAGGGGAGGAAGCTGCAGTTGCTTTTTGGCACCTTTCCTTTGTCCTTAGACTCTGACGGTGGGGTTTGGAAAGACAGAGACAGAGGAATGGGGCTTTCCGGATCATGTGGGAGTGAGCTGGAGGTGCCAGCCAAACAAGTGGGACATGGGGTCTGTACCTAAAGCCAGCAAGTAGACTTCTCAGTGGCAATGACAGAGCCCGGACATGGGGTCTGTACCTAAAGCCAGCAAGTAGACTTCTCAGTGGCAATGATAGAGCCCGGACATGGGGTCTGTACCTAAAGCCAGCAAGTAGACTTCTCAGTGGCAATGACAGAGCCCGGACATGGGGTCTGTACCTAAAGCCAGCAAGTAGACTTCTCAGTGGCAATGATAGAGCCCAGAAAGAATATCCCAGCACTTGGGAAGCTGAGGCAGGGCGATTTTGACTTTCAGGTCAGCCTGGGCTACAAAGCCTAGGTTTTAAAAAAAAGGGGGGGGGTGATAAAAAGCACTTCAACAAATATTCTTCCATTGTATAATACTAAAAGAGAATAAACCAACCCTAAGCTCTGCTCCAGTAAAGTTTCAAGGATTAAACAAAGTGCCATATGCCTCTAATCTTTTGTTTGTTTTGGTTTTGGTTTTTCTAAAACGGGGTTTCTCTGTGTAGCCTTGGCTGTCCTAGAACTCCCTCTGTAGAACAGGCTGGCCTTGAACTCACAGAGATTCCCTCTGCCTCCCAAGTGCTTGGATTAAAGATGTGCACTACCACACCCAGCTGCTTTCTGTTTCTTAATTTGAGTTTGAATTTCACAACTAAAGCTGGTTTGAAAGCTCACTGAATTGTGCATTCAATTGTATTTTTCTACATGCACATAATACATTGAGAAACTTTTAAGCCAGGCATAGTGACTTAGCCTTTTAGCCCAGAACTTGGGAGATGGGAGATCAGCAGTGGAGTGAGTTTGAGACCAGCCTGGCCTGTATAAGAACCTGTTTCCAAAGAGCCAAATAGGAGTAATACTATTAATATTTTAAAGGTAAAATACTAACTACATAAAACAATAGCTTATACATGACAGATGAAATATACAATTAGATGTGTTAAAGTAACAGTGTACAAAATGTCAGATGCTTGTTTTAGGTGAGGACAGTTGTACTTGTCTTTAGACATAGCTACTCAGGAGTCTGAAGCAGGAGTACCAAAGTCCACTTTAGGTAACATAACGTGGTTGTTTTTTTTTTTTTTTTAAAGTAAATTCTACTGTAAACTCTGAAAAGATGATTCAATTTGCTCCTAAAATCATGTTAATAAGCAATGTGAAATAATAAAAGGACGTGATCTAAACCTGAAAAGGCCTTCCAGCCGATAAATATCTGGGGATAAGTTAGCTTCGTGGTGAGATTTTGCAGAAAGAGGTCTTTTTAGGCATTTTGTGTGTTTTGTTGTCTCCCATGTTGTTCAGTCCTTTTCCAAACACCCTCAGGCTGGCATTGCCCCTCGGGAGTTGCACGGCACTTAACATGCATTGTCCCCTAGAGGGATCACAGCAGCAAACAGAAACGCAAATTCGCTCTTGGGGTAAAAGAGAAATTAATTGAAGAAGAAAGAGTCTATAATTTAAGGCATAGTCAGCCTCGGGAGAAAGCTGTGGCTTTCACATTGGCTGATCTCTGTGCCAGTCATCACAGCACTGCAGTCTGCTCAGCAGCGTGTCAATGTCCGTGTTTGTGTTCCGTGCGTTTCTGTATTATGATATAAGCCCTGAACCTTCCCCTGCTTGCTTTAGACCCTTCAAACGTTTGTTGGCGTTTAAATTCAGTGTTGAGATTTTGAAAGAAATACTCCACAGCAGATGAATTGTGCTTTTGCTGCAGAGATCCTGCCACATGGATTACAAGCTCTGTTTCTCCATGCTTGAATAAACTCCATCAAAAGCACATTATCCTCCACGGCTGTGGCCAGCTGCCTAATTGTATCTGCTGTAACCACGCGCTGGTGGAACATGATACCAAAGAGGAACAGAAATGATGAATTACCCCCTACAGGTGATAGTGATCATGATGATTTTTAATTTCCTTCCTCCTCATACAGTCTAGAGTCTAGACTGATTTCATTTCATTGGCTGCCATCTTCTTCCATGCACACATGGGTGTCCCCTTTGTAAAAAGACCCATCGCACTGACACACATGAAAAAGTCATTTGTTTAATCTGCCTCATTATTCTCCAAATGCATGAATGTAAAATGAACTGCTTACTTTTATGCATACAAAGTAAAACAAGCAAAAATGTGGCTTAAAAGAGACTTAAAATGGTTCTATTTGTAACTGCTTAGTGTTATTTTCTTCTGTGACATCCACAAGAGACATGAGCAGTTCCCTCTGGAATAGTGTTCTCCACAATAACTGACTACTTCCTCATGTGCCTCAAACGTCAGAATTAAAAGATTCTCAGCAATGTCAAGAGTGGTCACCTATCCTAGAATCACTGTCCACCAATCTCTCCTTTCATACTGTCCTCTGTCATCATTATCCATCTCACTTTTTTACCATGTCATGGATGGCTGCTCATTCCCCCTCTTGGCCTCCAAGCCTTGGAGCTAAAGCCTCTGACTGAGAAAGCTGAGTATATTGTGCGTTGGGGTGGGGTGGGGTGTAGTATTTAATTATCACCCTGACTTTGTAAATTAGCCAGCTAATTTTGATACCTCTTTCTCCCAAGCAGTCCCTACTGCTGCTGACAAGGTATCTAAGGGAAACTAACAGAAATGTGCTCTGTGTCTACCTTTGAGCCACCTGCTCTCCCTCAGCTCAGCTCCAGTCATTCACTGCTATTTCCTAGATGTCTCCATTTCCAGTTCTCTGTGGTAGTAATGGAGTTTTGTGTTTGACTTCAGGGGAGAATATAGGTCATTGAAATTAGCACCTGGTGCCAGGTGTGCTAGTACACATCTTTAATCCCAGCACTCAGGAGGCAGAGGCAGGCCTGGTCTATGTAGTGAGCTCTGGAACAGCCAGGGCTACACAGAGAAACACTGTGTCAAAAAACAAAAACAAAAAAGAAAGTAGAATGTTAGTGCTTGGAGGACCTAAGACAGGCTGTCACAGTGATGGCAACAAGATGGTGGGACTGTAATTGAAAAGCAGTAGCAACGTTATATTCTCTGGATGGAATAGTTTTGTTCTCAAACTAGCTGACATTTGATTGAAAACAATGGCTCTGTAGAAGTCCGAGCTCCAGCCATAGTTCAGCTGGCTTCCACAACTGCATTTGAGGTTGAGTCTTCTTCCTGTTTCTAAGAACCACTTATCTCATAGCCCCCTGAGTGCCTGAAATCATGGACAGTTCCCACACCAATGTATCTCATGTACTAGCCAACACATACACATGAATGTCTCCAGTAAAGTTTACCATACATTCAAAGCACAGTGCACAGTGAAAGGGTAACAGTATTAAAAGAGGACAGTTATAACATAATACTATAGTAAATTACTTTACATTTGTGACGATTTCTAGAATTGATTTACTGTTTTTAGAATACAGTGGTCCTTGAGTAACTGAAATTAAAATAAATCGAGCAAGCACAGATAAGGACAGATTACTAACACAAAGGGAGAAGAAGAAGACTGAGGCATGGTAAAGCTTGGTCTATCTAAGAACAAAATATAGTCCCAACACTTGGACTGAGTCAGGAGGAGCATGTGTTTAGGGCCAACCTGGGCTACACAGTGAGACCCTGTCTCAAACAAGTCCAGAAACTCCCCTTTGGCTTTCCAGAGCCAATGTGTTCTGCATTTTTGGTCCTAGGAAAGCACACTGAAGAGTAGGCTGTCTGCAGATACTGCTCAACGTTTCCTAAGTCCCCTTGGTTTTCTGGGGTCTGGGTCTCCAGATGCCATTGTGATGACAGGCCTACTGAGGAAGCAGAGGCAGATGCACATTCAGAGAGGGGAGTAGGTCAGGAGGGTTCCAGATGCTGGTCACCAAAACACACACACACATACACACAGACAGTCTCTCTCTCTCTCTCTCTCTCTTTCTCTCTCTCTTGTTTGTTTCTTGTTACCCCAAGTTCATCAATATTTCTTTCACTGTTTGTGGTGGGGGTGGGCAGATCCGCTTCATCTTTGATTTTTTTAGCTGAAATTCATAGGCAGTTGTTTGGGGTTAGAAGACAGCTCTAAGGTATCTTTGTACTTTGAACAGTACTATTCAGACTGGCATTCTGTCATCATTCTGGCTGTCCTGCCAGGTGATTGATTGACAGTCTACTTTTATAAAAAGCAGAGTTGGAGAAGTAGTTTTCTCTCTCTCTCTCTCTCTCTCTCTCTCTCTCTCTCTCTCTCTCTCTCTCTCTCTCTGTGTGTGTGTGTGTGTGTGTGTGTGTGTGTGTGTGTGTGTGTGTATGTTTTAATGCATCTTGGATTTGAGAAATGTCTTTCTTATCGTCTACACTTTCTCTTGCCTCTTTGTGCTCTCTCTTCATTGGAAAGTGTTGTTATTATGGTGTTGTTAATTAGGGGAGAGGTGACTCCTCCCAGGTCAGTCCGTTCTTATTGCATGTGAGACAGTCATTGGGCCAGTCTTTGGGGGAGCTGAGATGGGGTGGTGGTTGAAGTGTATGTCTGTGTAATGTTACAGGTAAAAAGAAGTAGTAGTCACAGTTACCTATTCCCCATAAGAGCAAACACGAATAATTCAAAGTCATCACCCGGCACCCCTAGGTGAGCTTCTTCACAGGTGCATTGTGGTCACACATGCACACACCGGGTTTGCCTGCCACCTAATAGCATGCTGTGACTGTCTCACCAGTCTGCAGTCACCTACAGAAAACCATTTCTCTGTCTACACACTGAACACCAAATGTCTGATTTTTCACCAACCTTCCCATTGTCAGACACCTGCCAGGTGTCCTATGATATCATTTCTGAACTACTTGGTTTATATAGTGCAGATTCCATGCATTAAGGTCTCAGCCTGAATAGCCCCACATTTCATTCACCAGTGGTAGATTTCCACATCACCTACCCTTCTGTCGAGCTGGGCTGCAGATCCCCACCCTCCTTGGTTTTAAGCAGTTTGCTTTTTCCAGTGTCTTAGGATAGACACAAGAGCAGGTCTGAAAATTCCCAGCACTAGAGTTGCCCTTGCCACAAAGGCACTGTGAACCCCTGTTCTAGCACACAGATGCATCTACCAGTCTGAATATTCCCTGAATCTCCTTCTTATGGGTTCTTAATGAAGATTCTATTGTGTGGGCATGATTGAGTAAATCTTTAGCCATTAGTACTTGACTCAGTCCCTGGTCCCCGATCTCTTCCCAGAGGAAGATTGTACCTAGTCATTCTCCTTTTCTAAATAAGCCAGTCTTAAAAACATACAGCAACAAAACAAAACAAAACAGCATAAAACATTAGATTCTTACCAATTTTCTTTATTTCTATTCATTTCTTTGGTGAATCATCAGTGTACAAAGTACAATGATTTAGTCAGTTATCCTAACTACATAAGGCTAGCTGTGTTTAAGAGACAGAGAACTTAAAATGTACTTAATAATGTTTGAGAGCTACATAAAATGATGCTGGGTGAGAAGTCTAGAATGTGAGCCATGCCTCAGCCCTGCTCTTAAGCAGACTGCACCCTGATAGGGCAGAGTGTGATGAGTGTGGTGAGTGGTGCACTCAAGTTGTGTCTACTCAGCACCATCCAGCAAATCTTTATTACATGCTGTGGGCCAGGCACCAGGAATGTAGTGGTGAAAAGGCAAGCACGCAGGAATCTACTTACAAAAGCAGCTCCCTCATCTGTAAAAGTGCTGTAGGTATTTAAGACACGGGGATTTGTTACAGAAGCTCGAGATAGCCTCATGGCTCTCCAGGATAGTCTGTGTCCGAGAACCTCTGCTTGTGATTCTGTTTGGCAGAAGTATCAACAGCATTTCCATTCCCTCTTGGTGTCTAAAATGCAATGAACTTCAAGGTTACGTATTGAATTTGCTTCGGACTCAATGTGACTTAGCCCTCCAAGATCAATAAAATTCCACATTCTTTGCAAAAGCAGCAGAGCACACAAATTGGCCTGATGGTGAATTTTCAATAATCAATGCCTTATTTTTAACAATTTGTAAGCTTAATTTAATGCCAGTTTTGAAAACAGATTAAGTCCACCTAATCCATTATGAAAGAAAAGGGAATGGTAACATTTAAGTTTCAAACAAACAAAGGTAGAATTGAGCTACAGAGATGCCTTGGTGGTCAATAGCTCATGCTGGTCTTGCCCAGGACCCAGGTTCACTTCCCAACACCCACTTTCAAAAGCTCACAACCCCTGTAACTCCAGTTTGGGGGACCTTTGCCCTCTTCTGGTTCCCAGACGTCAGATACACATTGAAATGACTAAATAAGGCCATCCTGGTCTGACTCCATTTTGTGTTTGCTTAGACAGTTCTTAGCCCACTACCTCATGCCCCCCACCATTCTTCCTTCTGCCTTGGCAACACATTTGAAATTGCTATGACCTTGATGGTCCAGGTATATTAGCCAAAATAATTGGCAAGGTATGTCTAAAGTAAATACTATCCGGGCTATCCGGGTTGGGGATTTAGCTCAGTGGTAGAGCACTTGCCTAGCAAGCACAAGGCCCTGGGTTAGAGAGAGAGAGAAAGACAGACAGACAGACAGACAGACAGACAGACAAACTACTATCGTCTGCCAGGAATGAACATTTCAAGGTTACTCTGACCCTGTTGAATTCTGATGTACCTTTGTGGTTTTTGCCTGTAAAATGCTGTATCCCTGAGCATGAGCATGAGCACCAAGATACTTTTCAGAGGCTCAAGCCCACCTTGGTCTGTCCATCAATGAAAAAGACTTAAACTTTCAATTTTGGATTATTCATCATGTTTATCAATAATTGTCTCATGTGAATCATTACCATATGGTGTCCATACCTACATGCAAGCACACATATACATAAAACAAAAATAAATCCTTTTTCAAATGTGAAATATATATTTATCTGAATGTGCTAATTTTTTTCTGGAGACTTTCTTGTATTGTCCTAATAATCTTTATAGTTAATTTTAATGTTTTTCCTCATATATATGTTTTCCACATATATTTTGTCAAAAACATATATATGTTTAATATTTTTGTAAGTGCAGTTTTGAGTACTGTGATTTATGCTCATTATATTTTTATAATAAATAGTTATTTAAAAATTACATCTACTAGTCCCATCACAAAGCTATTATAATTTGCTTTAGAGCTGTATGAACTAGATGAAAAGAAATTAAGTGAGTTGCATAACAGAGCTTTTCTTGTAACCCACACCAAACTGTAGCCATGATCTCATAGACCATGTTTCTGTGGATCAGTCTGGACCGAGTTCTGGCACTCCTAGCTGAGGAGAGCTGGAGGGTGCAGGGTGGCTGCCCTAACTGTCTGCCAGCTTTTCAGCCGAAGTCTGTTCAGGCAGCCTCGCTGGCCTCTGTTTCTAGCCTCTTACCTTAGGCAGTCTTGCTTGACTATTTCTCTGATAAGCCATTTATTGATTGTTTGATTAGCCTTGTTACCCTTATTATCATACTGTTCTATGGGGAAAAGCTAATTATATTCTTCATTTTACTTACAACATCTTTTCCTAGAAAGATTGTGACAAATAAATAAGTTTGTGAGGTGTCTAGTCTTTGAGATGGTTTCTAATTTGTCAAGTCTTAAAAGGCTGAATAGTTAATGATTGCATCATGTAATTAGTTTAATAATCAATCATATTCTTTTTTAAAATCACAGGCAGTTGCTGGGTATTTTGATATATATTTTGAGAAGAATTGCCACAACAGGGTAAGTATCATCATGAGTTATTCATAAGGATTAATTGTGCGGAGTACTCTGTTTGATTTGTGCCCCAAGGTGTTTGATCAGAAGCATTTTGCTGTAGTAAGCAGTCACAGCTTGTATTTGATGTAGTAGATTAATGTACCATGATATTAAAAATCGTGTACTTCATCAGATACTTCTGAACTTTACCAATGCAGGTCGTGTTCTCTACGGGCCCTCAGAGCACCAAAACACACTGGAAACAGACAGTGTTTCTGCTGGAAAAACCATTTTCGGTTAAAGCAGGTGAGTAACATTGCCTTCATTCTGGGGGAATGGTGGTCACTCAGAAGAACATAACAGATGCTGAGGTGGGAGGTCTTAGAGATGCCTACCTGTGTGTTTAAAGGATTTTAGTATTTGATTCCAAACGTATTTTAAGGAGTGAAGAGATGGCTCAGTTGTGAATGGCATTTGCTGCTCTTCCAGTGGACCCAGCTTCGTATTCTAGCACCCATATCTGGTGACACACAACCACCTATAACTCCAACACCAGGGGATCCAGTGTTCTCTTCCGGCCTCAGCAGATACCCATACATACATAGTATACCAACACACACACATACACACACTAAATAAATAAGTTTTTTTAAAAAATCTATATTTTAAGACAAGTTTCCAATTTTAAGTCTCAGGTTTGTTGCTTGCTTGTTTGTTTTTTGTTTTTGTTTTGTTTTGTTTTGCTCTGTTTTTAGGAGCTAGGGATTAAACCTGTAGTTTCACACATGCTAGCCAAGCATTCAACCATTAAGTAACATGGTCAAACCTTAAGTCTAATTTTTACCTTCTAAAATAAAGAATATTATGTACCTCAAAACTAACAGATAATTCAGGAAAAAAATTTAAAATTTATTGTATGCATGTGATAGTTTGTTTGCATGTATATATGTGTACTGCATATATGCATGTGCCTGTGGAGATAAGAAGAGGCCTCTGGAGCCCCTGGAACTGGAGTTGCAGATGGTTGTGAGCCACCATATGGTACTGGGACCCAGGTCCTCTGCAAAAACAACAAATGCTCTTAACTGCTGAGCCATCTCTCTAGCCTCTAGAAAGTGTTCCTTTAAGCAGTAACTAGTAAGTGATAGCATGCATATATGACTAAAAGAAAATGTTTTATTTCCTAAGTGGTTAAGCCACTATCAGCAATAGAATGTGTAAGACTCAGTGGTTACTGGACTGCGGCAGCTTTGTATAAAGAATTTCAGTAGAGGAAGGAAGGGTCTATGCTGAAGCTGGTTGCTTCAACTTTCTCTATATGTGTATGCAAATAGTTACACTCATAAGACTGCATGTAAGTGGGGTATTGGAAGAGTCTTTCACTGCCTCAGCTTCTCTCATTTTGTTTGTGAATGATATTTACATAAACAGCATTATTTATCTGACATACGTTTGTTTGTTTATTTTGTTTTTTGGAAACAGGGTTTTTCAGTGTAGTTTTGTTGCCTTAACTGGAGACTAGGCTGGCCTTGAACTCACAGAGATCCGCCTGCCTCTGCCTCCGAGTGCTGGGATTAAAGGCATGCACAGCTGCTCCCACTGCCACTGCCACAGCCACCGCCGCCACCACCCCACCACCACCTGGCTTTGTTACTGTTTTTGAGGCAAGGTCTCATTCTGGAGCCCGGGCTGGCCTCAAGCTCAGAGCAATCCTTCTGTCTCAGCTCCCTCTTTACCATCATCAACAGCATGACGGCCTCTCTACCTCTTCCATGTAGCTGCCACATTTACTTACTCATCTTTTCTCTGCCATCATTCAACTTATTTTCACTTTTCTCATTTCTACAAAGCACTGTAAAGATTTCTGTGACCATATGTTGAGAGACTGTTGAAAACACACCCAGGGAAGGTGTGGGGAGGGGACGTTGAGACTTGGTAGTGTCCAGCAGCAGGAGCATAAGTTCTGTTGTCATATATGGGAATGGCTCCAGACAGATGTTCAGACTTAGCAGGCTGCAAAGGGGTTCAATGTCAGAGATACTTACTGCTACGTTTAAAATTGAAGAATCTGTGTTCCAGTGTTAGGATTTGATGAAGCCGAGCAGGGACTGCATATCCCCATTATGCTAAGCTCTGTATCCTATTTCCTGACACTCTGAGATGGCTGTGATTTTATTGTTGCTGCATAAATAGAATGTAGGTGCAGATGAGGCATTAAAGGACAGCTGTATGTCCTGGCACCTCTCACTCCAGGTTTCAGTGCTGTCTGTGGGAATGAGACCTTGACATTCTGTGAAGCCTAGCCCAGCTGACCCAAGACTAACACAGATGAGGACTTTGGATGCAACTTTGCTTTCATTTTTGCAGCTCATGTTAGCCTTGCATGAAAACTTGAAGTCTTTCTTGTGGCGAGCTTTGTCATTTTAACTCTAGGATGTTAAAAGCAGGCCCACCCACCTTTTGTGTTTTAGACTTGAGGGAGATGGAAGATAGCCTTTAAGCTTGCAAATAAGTACTTGATAACTGGTCAGAATTTGAAATTGTATCTACTCTTCTAGTTACCCTCAAGATGACTGGTGCATGCTTCACCTCCGGGCTTTTCCTAGTGTTATGAAGCACATGTGTGATGCTAAGGCTGCCCTCTAGCCTCACCAACTTAACACCTTTTAATGAACAGAGGCTAGAAGTTTGTTGTAGGGCAAAAATCTAAAGAGGACAAGCAGATGAGACAAAAACTCTAATGCTGCATAGAAGGCTGATGAGAGAGCACATTGGATAGGTGCACAAGGGCAGACAGTCAAACCCAAACACTGCAGTTCACCGTGACTCTCGTGGTTCGCAGAGGTTGCCCGAATGCTGCTTTTACCAACTGTATTCCTTCAGTAGGGACTCAAGAAAGGCCATCCCTTTGTGGTGGGAATGTGTCATCCCCGTTACCTGCATGCACCCAGCAAAGCTTTGAAATGAGCCTCAGGGAACTAAAGTGCAAGAAGCACCTTGACCATAAGGGAAATGATGAAACCCGCCACTCCCCGTGAAGTCCTTCACAGCGGCATTTGGTCAGACACCAAATGCAAGAAAATATGAGCTCATAAAGACCCAGCAATGACAGGATTAGCAGAGAAGCACATTGAAATAAGTATATTTTCTACATGAAATGAGTGCGCAAGAAGACATTACACCCTAATGTCACTCTCTAGGTGGACAGAGGTATCTTAGTGGAAGACTGCGAGATTAGTATCAGGTCATTAAACTTGACAGTCCATGAAAGTGCTTTGAAAATGAGCTGGGTACTGGCAAATGCCTAAGATAGAGGTGTGAGTGATTAGAGTCATCCCCTGCTTCATAGTCAGTTCAAAGCTAGCCTGAGCTATGTGAGACCCTGCCTTGAAAAAAGCATTTCTCGGCTGGGCGGTGGTGGCACACGCCTATAATCCCAGCACTTGGGAGGCAGAGTCAGGTGGATCTCTGTGAGTTCGAGGCTAGCCTGGGCTACCAAGTGAGTTCCAGGAAAAAGGCGCAAAGCTACACAGAGAAACCTTGTCTCGGAAAAAATAAATAAATAAATAAATAAATAAATAAATAAATAAAGAGAGAGAGAGAGAGAGAGAGAAAGAAAGAAAGAAAGAAAGAAAAAAGCATTTCTCAGGTAGATAAATAGATGGATAATAGAGTGAAAGATAGATGCTTGAGTGATAAAGAGAATAGATTGGAGATGATTGGTAGATGTCAAAATGAGGGGGAGATTTAACTACAAGTACTGAGTTTCTCACTATGTAGGGAAATTTTAAATGTCCTGTCCTCAGTATAGTCGCAGAAGTCCCTAAGAAAAGCAGGAAGAAGAGACATAGGGCAAAAAGTAGTTATGACATAATAGTCAAATTTTCTACACTTGGTAATAACTGAAACCCACAAATTGAAAGTCTAGTAAGATAAACTCACACATAAAACAAATAGTATAAATTGCTGATCAACAGATTTAACAAAATACCTTTGTAAGGCAGACCTGAAGGAAATACTACATAGAGAGAATGAAGAGAGAAGAGACTCAGACCCACATCAGAGAGCTGACAAGATGGCTCAGTGGGTCCAGATGCTTGCTGTCAAGCTTGACAATCTCAGTTCAGTCCTTGAGACCCACATGGTGGAAGGAGAGAATCAACTCACAGGTATGGATCTCCGCATGTGTACACACACACACACACACACACACACACTCACAGAGTGATGAACGTGTGTGCATATACACACATTAAATAAACCAATAGTTTTAAAAGGAAGTGTTTAAGACCTGTCCATTAGAACTACAGAACATTACTGAGAGAACTTAAATCCTAGTCAATGTAGAAGTGCGCTGTGTGTTGGTCCACTCTCTGCACCATATACATAGACAAACACAAACACTCAATGGATTGTAGCTGCCGTCTGGTTTGTCAACAAAAACTTGTATTACATTTTATTTATTTGTATATATAGGTGCACATGTGGCAGTCAGAGGATAGCTTAGGGAGCTGGTTCCCCCTGTCCACAATGTGGATCCCAGGGATTGAATTCAGGTCCTCACTCAGGCTTGGTGGCAATGCGTTTACCTGCTGAACCAACACCAGAACTAGACATGTAAATTTAAAGGCTTTAACTATAAAGCACATGGTCAATAGGTCATCTTTTGAGACTTTTGGAGTGGCAAAATGAAAGGGAATGTTGGCAAGACTCTGAACTGTATATGCCATCAAAATTTTAAACTCCCTGGTTGGACAGTTTCTTCCAGATAAAATTCAGACTTTCCCAAAGCTGTTTATAAAGAATTCTTGTCTTTTATCCTTCCCAGCTGCACTCTTTCAGGGCTCCCAAACTAACTCATGCTCCAGCTACATTTTCTGGTTGGGGGTTTTGTGCTTGGGAATCAAACCCAGGGCTTCACAGATGCCTTGGTGAGCACTCTACCACTGAGCTGCATCTCTGCAACTCATAGATTGGTCATTTCTTATTAGCTCATTGTCCTGTTTTCTTAAGAACTTCCACGGATTTAGTCAAGATAGTCTTCTGCATAGCAGCTGCTGTGGCTTTCCTGTGTGAGGTCCACTTGAGCTCTGCTCACTTTTGGGAGTCGTACTGGTTGTCCTCAATCAATGGCTCCCTTACTCTCCTCTCCAGGTCAGCTTGTACATACATCTGCTGCTGCAGCCTCTTGGGCTGTGCTGAGTTCTATTGGCATGAGTCCTTAGCCTTTCGATTTTATCTGTTAGTGTTAGGCATATCAATATTGCTGTGCTGAGGGACTACAGTAAGAGAATAATCGCTCGCTTAAGTCCAGTTCTTCTGACACTTAGGGTGGTACAATGCCAGGGCACTTAACTCACTGCTATGTGGCCATCTTGCCAGCTCCATTGTGCTTGGGGTCCTTACTGTGTTGCTGGACTTGAGCAGGTTGTTTGGATTTTGTCTTGCATGGCTGAAAAGAATTTTCTGTGTGTGGTTTTATGCATGGCAGGTTTTTAGGTAGAGTTCGAGCTAAGAGTCTTCTATTCTGGAAATTTTAAAACAGGAATTTTGGTATCCATGATGTAACGTGCAAGCTATTTGTTTGAAGCAGGGTCTCAAGTAGCCCAATCTGTCCTTGAACTCACTGTGTACTTGAGGATAACTGAACTTCCAATCCTTTTGCCTCTTCTTGAATGCTGGCATTATAGGTGTGTACCACCATACACTCATGTAATACATTGTAAGTGTAGCCATGCAGTTATTCTTCCTAGATGGTTTATGTATGCATATGTCTGTTTCTGTGCTTATATCTTCAACAATGGCCAGTGTTATTTGATAAACTAGATTCACTCCCTGTGAGGTAGACTGAATACCTAGAAAGCAGGAAGATGGCTAGACCACATAGTTTACACTAGGGAGGCAGAGGCAGGTAGATCTCTTGAGTTCAAAGCTAGCCTGGTCTACATACAGAGTTCCAGGCCAGTCAGGGATATACAGTGAGACTCTGTCTCCAATTTTATTTTATTTTTTAATTTTTTTGTTTTTTGTTTTGTTTTGTTTTGTTTTTGTTTTTGAGACAGGGTTTCTCTGTGTAGCTTTGTGCCTTTCCTGGAACTCACTTGGTAGCCCAGGCTGGCCTGGAACTCACAGATATCCGCCTGCCTTTGCCTCCCGAGTGCTGGGATTAAAGGCGTGCACCATCACCGCCCTGTCTCCAATTTTAAAAGAAATAAAAAGAAAAGGAGGGCTGGAGAGATGGCTCAGAGGTTAAGAGCACCGACTACTCTTCCAGAGGTCCTGAGTTCAATTCCCAGCAACCACATAGTGGCTCACAACCATCTGTAATGAGATCTGACGCCCTCTTCTGTATACATAGTGAATAAATAAATCTTTAAAAAAAAGGAAAGTCAAGGGCTACTTCCGCCCCGATTGTTTATAACAGGGGAAAAAAAAAAAAAAAAAGAAAAGGAAAATAACAAGGGAAAAAAATGTGAATAAAGAATTTTTCCAGCCAGGCGGTGGTGGCGCACACCTTTAATCCCAGCACTCAGGAGGCAGAGGCAGGTGGATCTCTGTGAGTTTGAGGCCAGCCTGGTCTACAGAGCTAGTCCAGGACAGGCTCCAAAGCTACAGAGAAACCCTGTCTCGAGAAAAAAAAAAAAAAAAGAATTTCTCCAATTCTTAACAGTTCTTAACATGTCTGAAATAAGAATTCAGCCAGAACCCATTTGGATCGGAGCAAAACTCGCTAGGTTTTTGTTTGTTTTATTTACAGACTAGTTCTAAAAATAATTGTAAAGAAATGGCCCACTTCAGAATTTGGGGGTGCTCCAGCTTGATGGAGGCCTGCCTCCAAGGTTTAGTTGCAGAAGACTTCCTATTAATGTGGTGTTTCTTTGCATCTGAAAATAATGCGTGCTTTTTACATGCCTTGCACAAAAATTTTGTATTAAAAAAAATCCTGATCTGTTTCATATTTATATTTGAAAATATGATTGTGATCAGGCTGTGTCTTTACACACACAGTGCACTTGCTTGATACTCACACATACAGTGAGCTTGCTCAGGTTGTTTACACAAGCTTGCTCAAGCTTTTTCTCTATGTGCAGCAAGAGCTCGCCGTATGCACTCCTAGCAGCATCGGTTATTTATATCTGCCTGACACTGACTAATTACTCTTATCTAGCCTGCAGTGACAGCCACTGCCTTGGCACTTTAGTTCTCTATGGACAGTTGAAGGGGGCTCAGCAGTATGAATGATGTGTTTACCACTGTGACCCTTCACACCATTTAATTAACTTCAGTAAGTGTGTATTGCACCCTAATCTTTGAAATTATTGCTGTGGAAGAGAGGTCTTTTGTTTTATCTTCAAACATGGGAACAGCAGCAATGTCTGCTTCATATTTAAGGCAGTGTATGTTTAATGTTCCTACCAGTGCTGTGACTTCTTGCCACTTTTTGTTTCAAATAAAGTCGGTTATTTAGCAATTCTATATTGCATAATTTTATCTATACTTTCTTTGTTGTCTTTGTGTCTCTGAGACAGCCTCACTCTGTGATCCAGTATCTCCTGCCTCAGCCTCCTGAGTGCTGGGATTATGGCTGGGTCACTGCCCAGCTTTGTGTTTGTATATGGAATTTGCATTTGTCTGATTACTCATGACACCATCATTTTTCATCTGTTACTGGAATATGTGTGTCTTTTGTGGGGATTTTTGAGACAGTCTGTGTATCCTTGCCTGGCTTGACCAGGCTGCCTTTGAACTTGCTATCCTGCTCCTGCCTTTGCCTCTTAAATTCTGGGCAGTAGTCATGTGCTACCACATCCTGCCCTTTTGCCCAGTTTTCAGGTCTGTTATTTGTTGCCATTTAGTTGTGAGAATTAATTGTTTTTGTAAAATTAACAAGTTCTTTATCAGACAGGGGAATTGAGAATGTCTTCATCCCAATTCCTGCCATGTCTTTTCAAAGATAGAAAATCTTTATGAGTTTTACTATGTCAGTCACTGATAGCATGTGCCTTTGTGCTGATTCTAAAACTTCAGCTGATTCCAACAAGGATGTCGTGTTTCTTCTGGAACGTTCAGGCTTGCTCTCAACATTTAGGTCTATAATCTATTTCGTGTTCATTTTAAGAGTTAGTGATTCATCTTCTCAGTTGTTCCATCTTCATTTCTTGACAGAACTGTCCTTTTCCCATTTAATTACCTTGGCTCCTTTGTCAAAAATTAATGGGCCATATGCATATGGGCCTCTTTCTGAGCGCACACTTTGTTCTGTTGATCAATGTGTCTGTCCTTAAGCCAGGAGGACACCATCTTTATAACTGTTGAGTCCTCTTACTTGTTCAAACTATTTAGGCTCTTTCAGATTCCATTGACATAAACTTTAAAGGCATCTGAATTTCTGCCTTAAGCACTGGGGTGCTGATGAGGATGCACTGAGTCCACGGACAGTGGGGAGAATGGGGTCCACACAGGGCTAAGTCCACCCCCTGCATGTCTCCTCATTCATTTTGATCTGTAGCTTATTTCATGTTCAATGTTGATACCTAGCATGAGTTCCATTTCTCTATCTTATGTACCAAAACAAGTCCATTTAATTCATTAAGTGGCGTCTCCTTCCCAGTTTCACAATCAGTACACGGTAACTTCAGACCAAGTTTGTTGGTATAAAATAAAAGTTTAAAACTACAAAAGGATATGGCTTAGTTGGTAAAGTGCCTGCCCTTCAAGCATGGGGACTAGAGTTCAAATCCCCAGCACCCATATAAGGAGCCACATGTGCCCATAATCCCAGTGCTAAAGAAGCCAAGACAGCTTGATCCCTTGAAGCTCACTGGCTAGTCTAACCCAGTTGTGAGCTCTAGGTGTAGTGAGAGGCTCCCTCTCTCCAAGAAATAGTAAAGTTGGGCCAGGAGTGATGGCATATACTTTTAATCCTAACATTTGGAAGGGGGCCAGAAACAGGTGGATCTCTATGACTTCAAGGTCACTCAAGGCTACATAGTATAAAACCCTGTCTCAGAAAACAAAAAATAACATAAAGTGGACCCTGCTGAGGAGCTATTGGCAACTGATAGTTTCTGGGAGAGAAGCAGCCAGTTTTCTTTGTCGCCCCTGGTAGGTCACCCCTGTTCCATACAAGGCCACACAGACACCTAAGAGTATATGAGCAGCACATATTGGACTGATGGAGTTTAAAAAAAAAAGCTGTGCACTGTGGCACACGCCTTTAATCCCAGCACTTGGGAGGCAGAGTCAGGCGGATCATTGCGTTCAAGGCCAGCCTGGGCTACAGAGTGAGTTCCAGGAGAGGTCTTAAAAATAACAACAACTAAAAGGACACAAAGCTAGGTAGGAAGGGAAGGAGAATGGGTCTGGGAGGAGCTGGTGGGGTAAGGGTGAGTATGATCAAAACATACTGTATGCAACTCCTAAGAATTAATAACAAAATTAAATGAAAAAATTTTAAATGGAAGCAATTGAGAAAGACACCCAACCAAGGTTGACCTCTGGTCTCCATACACACAAGTACATTATGAAATATATATATTATGGATTTTCAAGGCAGGGTTTCTCTGTATTGCCCTGGCTATCCTGGAATTTGCTTTTTAAACCAGGTTGGCCTCAAACTCAGAGAGATCTGCCTGCCTCTGCCTTCTGAGTGCTGGATTAAGGGTGTGTGGCTGACTAAATATATATTTTTAAAGGGATTGGTAAGAACAATCAACAACATTACTATGTATTTTAAATTGCAGTTATCTTAAGATTTAGTGAAAATATTAATGTCATTGTTTGTTCTGTAAGTTAATGCCATAATCGATAAGTATATTCTAATTTATTAGAATTGCATAATTTAGACACTAATGCCATTACAGGAAGATGTGACTGGGTAGTGAAACTGAGGGTGTTTCATGTCCTTGTTAGCATATTTGGCTGTGACAACTGTTTTCAGATAGATGGGAGGCATAGCTATACAGCAGAAGGGCGCAGACTTGAGAATCAAATGACCTCTTTTATTAAATCCTGGTGCTTGGGGCAGGGTAGGCAGCTCAGTGGTAAGAACTGGCTTAGCATGTGCAAAGCTCAGGCTTAGTCTTAGCACCAGAAATACAAAACAACAACAACAACTTTTTTCCCACTTTGACCATTTGACTAGGAACTAGGAGTGGTGGCCATGCTACTGTTGGTGGCCATGCTGCTATTGGTGGGCTATTTCATTTTCTTATTGATACAGAGAAAAGGCTGGGTGTGTTATCTCACACCTGCAAGGCCAGCCTTGGCTGCATAGTGAGATCCCAGTCAGCCCTGGGCTATAGAGTGAGATCCTGTCTCAAATAATAATCACAACACAGAGGCTATCAGAGCCACAGGCACACATAACTTTTTTTTAGTTTTGTTTTTTGTTTTTTTTCAAAAACAGGGTTTCTCTGTGTAGCTTTGGTGCCTGTCCTGGATCTCACTCTGTAGACCAGGCTGGCCTCAAACTCACAGAGATCCGCCTAGCCTCCTGAGTGCTGGGATTAAAGGTGTCCGCCGCCACCGCCGCCGCCGCCGCTGCCACCACTTGGTTCAGGCAAACATAACTTACATACACATCAACGTATAAGTCACTTTTAGGTTTTGCTGAATGGATTGTGCCCTGGCCACACTGTTTTTTCTGTTGCTCTACCTGTCTTGCCTCCTTGCAAAGACAAATGAAGCATGTGAATAATGAAACCATCATATCCCAAGAATTGCTGTCTATTTTAGTCCATATTGGAGTGGGGCTTTTGTTTTTAAATGTATCATGTGTCATATGTTCAGCATTCAGACGGTTACACACACACACACACACACACACACACACACACACACACACACACGCCCTATCATCATTCGTCCCTACATTGTGTCCATTCACAGTGTGAAGCTGTGCCTAGGGCTGTGGTGTGGTCTTACTAGAGCAGGGGATGCTGAGGACACCACTGTCAGCCTTGTTTGTTGCTTTGACTGACTCTGCAGAGAGATGGAAAAGTTAAATGAAGGTTGCGTACTAGAAGGCACACGGCCATGCCTTTGAGTCTTCAGGAAAGCCTGGCTTTGCCCCAGAACAGGTTTCATTTGGGGAAGTTGTTTGTGTTCACTGTTGGACCTCTATTGGTTCTTCTGTTTACACTGGCCGCACCCAGAAGGCCAGCAGCCATGTCTTGTGCCTCTGTGATCACAGAAAAAGACAACCACTGGATGTTATGTTCACACCAGCCTGTTCTCTCTCTGTGCTTTGCTTCTTTGTAGGTGAAGCCTTGAAAGGAAAGATTGCAGTTCACAAGAATAAGAAGGATCCTCGTTCCCTCATTGTGACCCTGACCTTGAACAACTCAACTCAGACTTATGGTCTCCAGTGACCATCATGGTCTCCAGCTGCCCCAAAGCCTGAAGCACACATGACTCTCATCTTTAAAGTGGGCCTGGGTGGTCAGTGGGAGGGGCTGCAGCTCCTGGGTAGTAAGTGTAGATAGAATGGGGAGCTCGGTGGAGTATGGTGCCCTCCCGCCTCTGTGTGGGGATCCTAGTCACAGAAGCATGCTTGGAAGATTAGCTGAAGGAATTCCCTCTTCTGCTAAACTTGAGAGTCATTTAAATTGGCTTACTTTTGGAACAGTAATAGTCCTGGATTTATATATATATATGTTTCTTACTGTAAATTTTGTTTTAATTTAATAACGAGCAGCACAGAGCAGTGTTTTGTTATAGATTTCCTTTCTGGAGGAACAGTTTTTAGTTACACTCTTGTCTGCAATATCAGGGTATCTCAAGACTAGGGGGCCAGATCCTCTTTGCAGAGGCTGAGCCAGTCCTCTCCAGCCACCCACAGCTCTCAGCTGTCTCTCCTCAGCATTCTCTAGCCATAGATAGTACTGCCGGAGGATCTGACTTCAGGACTTAGCCTAGGTGCCATAGACTCCTCTTAAGGCTGAGGTAGATGTATGCCTCTCAAAAATGCTGCCTTTCAGACCAGGTTTGTGTGCCGAGGTCACACATGCATCTGCTATAATTATTAAATCATGTTATTCGGGTTAAAAGAACAAAAATATTCAATAAAATGTATAACTATTGGAAAATTGGAAGCATCTTCACACTGATTCCTGTTGTGAGGTCGTAAGCATTTAGCAAGTCAAGGAAGGAGTCAGTTTCAAGAAAATAGTGACTTCAGCAGGCCAGCCAGGCATGTTCTTTGTCTAAACTAGACATCAGCAGGGGCTCAGGCTAGCCCTGAAGTAGGTGGGTTCCCATGAAGCTGCAGATCTCAGTGTAGTTGTCTCTTTCCTTAGCCTGACTCCCCTTCATGAGATGCCGGTTACATTAGTACAGTTCGGGTGTTCAGGTCAGGACCTCAATAAGTGGAGATGACAGTATTGTCACCAGGACCACAATGAGTGACCAGCCTCGGCCGGCTGGCTCCTACCCGGCAGAAGAAAGGAACTGGACTGTCCACGGAGAGATTGCCCTCAGGTTGTTGTTGTTGTTGTCTTTTGTTTCACAGTGTTAGAATTTTTCCCCGGACCTCACCCCATAGTAGGGAAACACTAAGCAATGCCCCAGCCTTCTCTTTCTTCTTTTACTTTCCTTTGCTTGCAGTGAATAAATATTTTCTACCACTTAAAAAGGTATTTCTCGTTGGGCAGTGCTGACGCACGCCTTTAATCCCAGCACTCGGGAGGCAGAGGCAGGTGGATCTCTGAGTTCGAGGACAGCCTGGGCTAAAAAGTATTTCTCAAAAATTATCCCTCTTGCCAAGCATAGTGGTACACCTTTAATCCCAGCTCTCAGGAGGCAGAAGCAGGTGGCTCTTTATGAGTTTGATGTCAGCCTAGTTACATAGTGAAGATGACTTCAAGCAGGGGTTTTCTGGCAAAAACAGGGAGGGGGAGGTATTTAATTAGGGACAGAATAGGGGAGTTGGCTGTTTCCCTTAGACAAGCTTGTTTTGAAACTGGAGTCTGTTTTCTCTTTGCAACCACTGGGTATCTGGGGTTGGGCAGTCACTTTTCCAGTTTCTACATAGCTGGTTTCTGGGAGCTTTGAGCTCAGTTATGTCCTTGGCTTTTGGGGTGTGTTTGGGAGTGTTCCTTAGGGGAAGGTTGTCTGTTTTTTTTTGTTTGAATCTCATGTAGCCCAAGCTGACTTTCAACTTGCTTTGTAGCCAAGAATGATATTGGACTTTGATCCTCTTGCATTCACCTCCTAAGTAATCTGGTTTTTTGTTGTTGTTGCTTTCTTTTTTTTTTTCTTTCTTTTGAAGGGGGGAGGTTGAGACAGGGTTTCCCTGTGTAGCTTTCGCGCCATTCCTGGAGCTCACTCTGTAGCCCAGGCTGGCCTATAACTCACAGAGATCTGCTTGCCTCTGCCTCCCGAGTCCTGGAATTAAAGGCGTGCACCACTACCGCCCGGCCTGTTTCTTTTCTTAATTACCTTCTTGGAATTAACCGATGTGCCCCTCCTGTACCTGCCCCTTAGGGTGGAAGAGCCAGAATCTTATGTGAAGTTATGTATGTAAGATAAGTCTCAGGGCTCTGTACCCTCTTTCTGCCGGAAGTAGTGGCACACTACTGCTAAGGGCTTTTAGCCAGAGAAATAGCAAGGCATGTGAGCCATCCCACACTGTCATGAAGACCAGGGGTCATTTGTAAAGACTGAAACTGTAGCTTCCAGAGCCACAGATTTCATCTGGACCTGCTTTCTTCTCATAGGGAGGCCTATTTGTGATGAGAGGTAAGGTCAAGGATTGCCTGGTGCACACCAAGTGCCGCCATTTTGGTTCAGTGCTCTGAGGACTGCCACCTTCTTTATTTGAATTTCCTACAGTTGCTCTTGCACGCCCATGTCAGATGTGGCTCCCACAGCTAATGGTACTTCCCTGCTCCCAACTATAGTAGGCTCCCCAGCTCCTCTCATGCTCCATAGATTGTTGTGGGCTTTCCGCTTTTGTGAGAACAGGGTAACTCGACCATAGTGTTTAGAGACCATGTTTCCTCAGCTGAGACTGAGGTAAAATCTGGGTGAAGTAATTTGAGGTAAGGTTTATAACCTGTGCAGAAAAGCTACTTAGGAAAGGAATAAATGTATTTTTAGTGGCGGCCGTGAGAAAACAGCTCCCTCCTAGGACTCATGACTGGGCACGGCAGAGAAGGCAGGCACAGCAGGACAGAGGTTACAAGGACTTTCTTTTTGAAAATCAGAAACATGGAGCGAATGAAGCAATTGGAGGGCCATCTGTGCGGATGGAGGGTTGACTAGAAGGTAATTTTTACATTTGTCTAGTTAACCATGTCTACACAGTTACAGTTGCTGCTCAGTTTAAAGAAATTTAGGAAACTGCAGCTTTGTAGCTCATTATCCCTTCATTTAAAATGTTCCAGTAGACTGCGTAGGCAAGAGCCAAGCATAGTACTCACTGGTTATCCTCATACTTAGAAACGAAGGTAGGAGGATTGCCTGAGCTACATAACGGTACGATTTGATGTACTTCCCAAGGCTGGTGTTGGTCTCTGGTCCCAGCTAGTAGTGCTACTTTTCAAAGTTGTGGAAACTTGAGGTGACATAACCTGGAAGTAGATCTCTGAGGCCTGGTCCTTGCAGAGAGCTTATCCAGCCTCCTTCCTTGGGTCCAGGTCCTTGCATAGACTCCCTACAAGCACATGGGGCCAAGTGAGTACATGCAGATCCCTTGACACCGTAATCCAAAAAAACAATTTCCAGGCCAAGCGTGGTGGTGCATGCCTTTAATTTCAGAACTCAGGTGGGAGCAGAGGCAGGCAGATCTCTGTGAATTCCAAACCAGCTTGGTCTCCTTAGTAAGTTCCAGGCCAGCCAGGGCTGCCAAGAGACCCTGTCTCAAAAGAGAAAAACAGCAGCAGCAAAATGTAATCCCTCTGATTTTGATCAGAAGAATGAGAAAAGTTACTACACATAGTCAGACCATCTCAACAAACCAAACAGAAATGTGTCACCAGAAGTATTAAAAGTTGTGGTTATCACAGCGCTACTGTAAACTACGAAGTGACTCAGCAAATGAATGGCTTCCGAGTCTTAAGGAATTTTCAGGAGTCTGGCTGACCTCCAGATCTCTAAGAGGGGCTCGGTGAACATATGTCATGTCAGCAGTGTTGCCCATCCTGCTAGGCTGTTTCATGACACCTCAGACCCTGAGGCAGGATATTTAGTGCACCCTTGCCCACCTGTCAGCAGCCATTGTTGCCTTGAAGGCTCATCTAGTTTTTAAACTTGTCATGATTTCAAGTGTCTCCTTCCTAAAGTGAAACTTTCCAAGGAGAATCATAAATAAGCAGTTTCAAAATATCTTTACAACTCACTTGACCTTCCTAATACATTTTTCATATATTGTCTGAGCATCTTGGCTGATAGAAAGTAATTCATATTCCTCTAGGTCCAGATTGTAGCTAAATAATACATTAAAATGTCACTGAATTCATGTGATTATTGAGAGTTAACAGTGAAGAAAGAAAGAAGGCAACTAAGTCCCAGTATGTTCTCTGCATGGAATATGCAGTCAGTAAAAACCAGGTCTCCATGACAACGTGAACCTTGCCGTTGGGAATGTTGAACCAAAAGGTAACTTGGGATGAGCCCAGTTCATTTATCTCTTCATTCAAGAGTTGTATTTATTCATTGTATGTGTATGGGTAGTTTCCTGTGTGTATTTCTGTGTACCACGTGAATACATCCGTGTACCTATGGGGCTACGGGGAGGGCCTCAGGTCCCCTGAAATGGAGTTATAGGTGTTGTTGAGCCACCATGTTTTTGCTAGAATGGAACCTGAGTCCCCTGGAAAAGCAGTCAGTGTTCTTAACTGCTGGCCCATCTCGCCAGCCCCCAGCCCAAATTTTTAAAAGGCTACCCATGCCAGAACATTAAAAAAGAAAACAATTACTTGTTCAAGTGTTTACATCATGCGTGATTCTCCATAGCCTCACTTTCTGTGGAGTGATAGAAATTTGATCAATTTTTAAAATTCTCAAAACAAACTGGGTAGTTGTTGTGTGGACTTTTCCAGGGGCAAAAGAGAAACAGTCACTCCAGCTCAGGCTCCAACAGCAGACCAAAAAGCAAGTCCACCACTGAATCGAGCCTGGTGAAACAATGAGTTTCATGCGGGTTACCTGCAGGAGCATGGGCAACACCTCACAAAATCTCTTCCCTCAGCCACCAATAACCACCCGTATGGTGGAGAAGCCCAAGGATGGTCTGTTGATGGGTCTGGGCTGTGCACATGATCACTGAAGTTGAGAGAGTTCATGAGAATGGTAGCATTTGAAATCGTGTTGTATAGTGTTGAAAGTAGCAATGAATCCCGATACACCAGTCACCCATCAGCTGGAATGTGGAGGCCCAAGAACTCACCTAGAAAGATCACTGATTCTCACAATTTACTAAACACACTCCTGATGAGACCCCTAAACTTGCAGGCCATGCAGAAGAACAGAGCTATTGCTGACAGCGAGAGGATAATTGTCTTTATCCTGTTCACAGCTGCACTGATTGCACAAGGCAACCGTGCGGAAGTCACAGGCTCCCAAAGAAAGGCTGTTTACATTTTGTGATCTCTTTAATTACATATGAAGTATTGGCATCTTTTTTTTTTTTTTTTTTATCATTTTTCTGTGATGAGGTGGGGAGATGCATGCCACACACAGCACACATGGAGATCGGAGGACGATTACTACCTGGTCTCAATATATATTCTGAGCTGGACATGGTGGCACATGCCTATAATCTTAGGGCTTAGGATCCAGAGGTTGGTGCATCTCTGAGTTCAAGGCCAGCCTGCTACAGAGTTCCAGCCTAACCTGAGCTGCCTACTTGAGACCCTGTCTCAAAAACCAACACACACACATTCAGCATGGTACTGACACAGTGCCTTTGCCACATGCCACAATACAGTATTCATCTCCAGGGAAACCATCTGTGCCAGGGCATTGTGAACCTATCTGTCTTTGGAATGCATCATCATTTCTACCTGAGAGAATGACTTACAAGCTGGGACTAATAAAACAGAAGGAAGAGTTCCTTACTAACAAATAGTAAGACTCAAGAAGCTAAAATTAGAATTTTGGAAAATAAGTATCCCTCCTGAGAGCTCCAGGCTTCCTGGTGATTGTCTTGTTCAGGTAACCACAGCTGTAGTAAGTGCCACGGTGCAGTGGCTGTGGTGTCCAGAAGAGACCACTGGGCAGCACTCGGGTTCCCTGCTAGGCCAGTGGAAGACTGCAGCACCACTCACTTCCAGGCCCATCCTCTGTTCTTCCCACGGTTCTGATAGCTGTCCCCGGTTATCTTTCCAATCTCTCTCTTACTTTCTCCAATAGAATAAGAGCCCCAGGAAGGTGGGGGAGGGGTGTCCATTTTGAGATTTAGTGGTAATAGTGACTTAATTTTAGTACTGAATAATAAACTATACTGGCACTGAAAGGTCTTCGTAGCTCAGTGAACTACCCACACACACACAGGTAATGTTACAAATGCCTTTTTTTTTTTTTTTTTGGTTTTTTGAGACAGTGTTTCTCCATGTAGTTTTGGTGCCTGTCCTGCATCTCGCTCTGTAGACCAGGCTGACCTCGAACTCACAGAGATCCGCTGGCTCTGCCTCCTCCTGAGTGCTGGGATTAAAGGCCGGTGCCACCACCGCCTGGCACAAATGCCTTTTCAAAGGGCACAGTAAACCTTGAAGTTTCATGTTACAAGCCAAACGTTGGTTGGTGCAGTTTAAGATTCCACACTGCAACTGACCTGTAAGATACTGTTGTGTGTTAGCTTTTGATGAGGCAATTTTTCATAGACTCAACCAGAACGGCTTGCCCTTAACTGTGCATTCTGTGGGATTTGTAACAAAGACAGGCACTGCTGCTCTTCTCACTAGATGGTGGGTTTGAAAAATAAAGCTATTTTCATAACTATTATTTCTGTTCCTATCAATGTGAGTATCATTTTAATTAGTAAGCACAAAATTTTCTATCAGAACAAAAACGACTCATACCACAAGGGCCTGAGCTTGCACATCAGGCTGGAGGGTCCTGTAGTCTGCATATGCACATATAATATAAAGCTGGCAACAGTGGGTCCTACCATAGTAAACTGGTTGCCCAGATACGAAGCTTTCCTTAAAAGATCTGATTATTTCTAATTAAAATGTTTAAAAAGCTGGATGTGTTAACCAATGCCTGTAATCCCAGAAGGCTGAAGAGGACAGATAGAGAAGTTGAGGCCAACCTGTGTTCTATAGCAAGATCTTGTCTTCAAATAACAATACTAATTGGTTCACTTAGAATTAGCAGGTAAATAAAAGGGTGCTATCATGAATGACTCAGCAAAATCTCGGATGTACTGCCTAGACAATTCTAATGATTAGAAACATTTCAATACAGTTCTGAGCAGGCAATGGGAATTGTTTGAAGTAGCCATCTTCCCATCTCTGTTCAGAGTTTTCAAAAGAACGAGCGGCTTGTGTAGGCTGGGAGTGTGTTAAACATGAGGTCTTCATTAGCATGCATCTCCATGTAGCCCTGCTGAGGTCTCTGATAGGATTCTTCCCACGAACCTCCGCTTGTGGGCTCCTCTGCAGTTCAACAGCCTGTGGCTTAATGATCCTGCCTTTTCCTTAGACACAGGTGTGGCTGAGGCAATTCAAAATCCTGCGGTATGTCCTGCCATTTTGTTAGACTTTGATAGCATCTGGAATATGCTGAGCCAGGAAGATAACGGTAGCCACCTAGCCTGGGAAACGTGGGCAGGGCTGGCCAGTTCTCACCTCCTGGAAGTCCATGTGGGCAGGACTAGTCCATCTCACCACCTGGAAGCTTAGTAAAGTGGAAAGGGTGAGAACATTCTGGAAAGTAGGAAACCCCAAACTGCTTCTTACTAAGTGAGATCTTGAGACAATTCTAGCTTAAGAACTAAAGAATTTAAGTATGGTGTCATTTAAATTTATGTATATTTTGCTTTTGTTTTCCTTTTACTGACAGAAGCAGAGGCTTGATATGTAGCCAAGCCTAGCCTCAACTCAAATTAGTCCTCTGATTCAACCTCTTGGTTATAGGTGCACAGCTCCATGCCTTGCTTTGTTTTGTTTTTTTATGTTGGTTTTTATTTTGAGACAGAGTCTCACTCTGTAGCCCAGGCTGTACTTGCAGTGATCCTCCTGCCTCAGCCTCCCACATGCTAGGATTATAAGTCACCATCATATGTAAAATGTTTTAACCAACAGTTAAGACATAGCAAGTACAAGGCCCTTGGTTTGACTCCCAATACCATAAAATAATAATCAGTTATGCAGTAAGCATAGTAATGAATACTAGGAAGGACAAGGTAGATTTGAAATAAATACATTTAATTCTCTTCTATCATAAGAAAAATAATCATAGGTCCCATTTAAATGATGTTTCAGAGAGAGGGGCTATTTGGGAGGCATAAGAAATGAACACAGGGCTAGAGAGATGACTCAGCAGTTAAGAGCACTGACTGCTCTTCCAGAGGTTCTGAGTTCAATTCCCAGCAACCACATGGTGGCTCACAACCATCTGTAAAGAGATCTGCTGCCCTCTTATGGCCTGCAGTCCTAGTGCTGTATACATAATAAATAAATAAATCTTTAGGAAAAAAGAAAGAAAGAAAGAAAGAAAGAAAGAAAGAAAGAAAGAAAGAAAGAAAGAAAGAAAATGAACACAGAAAGGTTAAACCCATTATTTGTAAGGTTGGTTCTGGGAGAGGAGTGGGGTTGCAGAGGACCGAGGCACAGGCATCTTTGTGAGAAAGGCTTCAGGCTATAGTCTAGGTTAACCTGGAACTCACTGTGTAGCTCAAGCTAGTGTCAAACTCCCAGCATTGGTTCTGCCTCAGCCTCCAGAGCGCAGGGTTACAGACGTGAGCTACCACACCCCATAAGGGTGTCTGTGTGATGATCAGTTTTTGTTTTGAGCATTTCAAGCAACCATAGCTAGCTAGACCTGACCTGCCTATTAGTAGGTTGGGCTAGATGGACAAGGGGAGCCTGATGGGACACATGTGACTCTGGTCTGGTAGAGTCCCAGCTTTGGCTGTTGGCCTTGTTGAGACAAGAATGATGTCGGGTAAGCGCAGCCTCCCCTGTTCCGGTGTGTGGCCTTCCTTTGAAGATTTGTGTGCCAGACCAGAACTCCTGATAGAGCCTTATAAAGTGGGGCTTTGTAGCTGAGATTTTATCCTCGGGTGGCCTGAGAAATGGCTGTTCTGGCTAAGTTACCGGTGGAGGACTATGGGAGCCTGTCTCTGCCGCAGCCCCGTGTTCCCGAGAGCCGCTTGGCCACTCACTGCCTGTTCAGTACATCCTAGGAGGCCACCCCTGTTTGTTTTCTCAGACGGGATCTCACTTGGTAGCTGTTGCTGTTTTGGAACTCATTTTGTTGGCCATGCTTGCCTTGAACTTGTGGTAGTCCCACCTCATCCTCCTAAGTGCTGGGAATACTGGGGTGTGCCACCATGCCTGGCTAATACTTTATTCATATGGGTTTTGTTTTGTTCTGAGATTATGGGTGTGCCATTATACCCAGATTCTAAGTTGTTTCTTTAAAACCCACTGTGTAGAGCCTTCCTAAGAAGTGCTGAGTATAGCGATCTGTTCCTGGCATCCCTTGTTCCCATTGTCCTGTGACAGCGGTCATCATCTTGCAGCTTCAGTATTCCTGAGGATCCAGTCAGGGAGCACTGCATTTGGAGAAAGACCGGTGAGGCCATTAAAACCCCCTGCTCTGGAGCTAGAGCAGCCGAGGCGGCTCATCCTAGCTGCATGCTTTCCCTCTGGGGTCTCCTTCTTGCCTCAGTTTACTCTGAGCTAGAAATAGGTAGAGTCTGTCCCTGCAAGGTGAGCACTAGGTGCAGTGCAGAGCACTAGGAAAGTGCTGTGAACACAGTGACCGTTGACATTTCCCTATCATCAGCCTCTGGCATGGCCACTAGCGTCTCCCCCAGACTGCACGAGGAAGGTGATGGGATGGAAGGAGCTCCTGATGTCCCCTGAGCTAAAGCATTCCCAGCCACACAAGAAAGGTTGAAAATTTGCCGTTTTCTTTCCAGAACCTGCCAGCAGGGAAAACTGGTTTCTGACGTGTGTATTTAAATTAAAGTTCCTTAAATAGAACCCATTTAGCTGTCCCATGGCTATAGAGGACTTCCTGTGGCTTCAGGAATGACAGAGCTTTTGAGGCCAGCCTCTTCTGTCTGCATCCCCGTCATCAGGAGCAGGACTCATCACCCTTCACACAAGACTGGCCTGGGTTCCCACCTGCCCCAGCCACCTTGTAGCCCTGGCTCTCCCCAGGCCAGTGAAGGGCATGAAGCCCTCAGTGCTTTGCTTCCTGCCGACTTAGCTGGCTTGTAGCAGAGGAGATGAGACTGCGGCATGTAGAATCAGAAGAGTTGGGGAGGAGAGACCAGCCACATCCTACCTTTGTGAAAGTTGGATTTTATTAGGGAGAATAGGGTGAGCTTAGAGATAGGAATGAAGAAAGGCATCATAAAAAGTACAAAAGGAAATAAACAATATTTTGATTTTGGACTGGATTACAAGAGAATATCTCAAAATGTAATAAAATAAATGGTTTTAATTTCACTAGACATTGAAAACATTTAACAAACATCAAGACGTGTTTGCTTGTCCAGATGAGCAAAGATGGCTTTAACTCCTAAAACTTAATGTTGGCAGAAGTGTGAGGAATCGACCCAGCGTTGTCTTGCATAGTTGTTTAGGATTCTGCCATCTTCTTGGAGCAGTGATAGACAGGACGCGTCACTGTTGGAGGTGCATATGCTGTTTGATGTGGATGGCTGACTTGAGAAATATCTCTGAGAAGGTGATCAGTCAAGTTATCCAAGGTGTGTGTCCAAAGAGCTTCAAATAGCTGATAATAGTGAAATATTGAATGGAAACCAATAGTAGAGACAAAATTAATCCCAATAATGAAAGTTTAAAAAAGAAATCTCAACTGATTATTCATGTGGTAGAATGAGCTATTGGTCTCGGTATTTGAAATGGAGTTTTACTATGTTGTTCAGGCTCGTCTCGAGCTCATCAGCTACAGTATCCTCCATTTCACCTTCTGAGTAGCTGGGACCCCCAGAGGAACCCACCTTGTACCTCACCCCTGTCTAGTCACATGTGATCCTCACAGGCAGAATCAGTCAGCTTCTGCATCCTTTGACCTTGTACTTGGCATGTGATGTCCCTTGGTGGGTTGTTATGGAAGTCTGGCCACAGTTACCAGTAGGTAAGTAACATCCCTAGTCAGACCCTCACCTGAAACGCTAGTTCCCATCCCCTACCCCTCCACAGCTGCAGGTAACCTGTCCCAGCTGTGGGAGACCGGCTCCCACTTTTTCTCCAGGGTACTCTTGTGGAGTGAGGGGTAAGAGATTTAGATAGAAATATAGAGGAGAGAGAGAGACAGATAAAAACACAGGGTAGCCTCGGGAGGGCCTGGATCCTAATCCACCAGCCCTTTCTGTCGCTTCTAAAGGGCTTTTTAAAAGAATGCCAAGGGGTGGAACAAAAGACCTCCCCCTAGCACAGCCAAGTGCAGACCCGTCCAAACACCTGGTAACTACTCATGTGGTCAATCCACCATCCCCTTATGCAGCCCCACTGTGGAAAGCAAGCTCAGATCTCACTGGGAAATGTCTGTGGGCTCCCACACCCAGCTGCCTGTGGTCATGGCATTGCTAGAATGCTTAGGTGGTGGGTGGGCACTGCAGATGGGGATCTCACTGGGGCAGCCTTCGTACCCCATCACCAGTGCTGGAGTGGACTGCTAGGCAGCTGCCTGACTCATCGTGCTCCTGTAAGTAAGCCCAGTGAACCCATTGGTTCACTGAGCTGGGCTTGATTCTTTTGCCCTGTCTTTAGTGCCCTCTTATCTGTGGGGAACATGTGTCTGTTCACATTGTCTCAGGAACTGTCACATATACAAACGCTGTTAGACCGACAGGACCTAGGCCATAAGAAATCTTAACTTTGCATTCCTACTGTATTTCCTGTAAGAAGGACATGCTCCAGTGCTTCCTTACTCCAGGAAGGGTCAGCTACCCAGGCAAGACTCAAGCTAGCCACTGTTGTCGAGCTGAGCACGTGTCCAGATGGGGCTATTCCAGCTCAACCAAACCCCAGCCAGCTTATAGGAATGATACAGGTGGCACAAGCGCAGTCTGAATTTGCTCAAATGTTTGTACAATTAAGTAACTGTGTGGGGGCAAATGGTTGTGCAGCAGTAGTTGATGACACAGTCCACCAGTTGCAAATATCTTACACCGTAGTAAGCAACTGTTTCAATGGTCAATATGGCTTCAGAACACAAGCTTTCTAGGTAGAATTACATATAACAACATGGGCACTCAGACATATGGCGAGTTGTGGGTACTTACACAAAATGAGAACCAGGGAAATACTGGGTTCTTGAGCTGGAGTCTTTGGTTTTATTTTGTTTCAGTTTTCAAAGAACGTGGGTCTATTTCATTCATATCTACTAAGAAAACAGAGTTGCCTGTCTGGAACAAAGAGGTGTTCTGCTAGAGACTAGAGAAGCTCAGAGGACAGGCAGTTAGGGAGAAGGCTGGAGCACAGGTCCAATATTTAAAGAGGCAGACAGTGATGGGGGCAGGGGAGAATGCTTGCTGAGGGTACCAGCTCTAGATCCTCCCAATATATATACAACACTATTATTTTAACTGGCCTCATTTTGAAGGGAAGAAAATCTCCAAGATTCAGTGGGGACATTTTGCTGTGACATGACTTCAGAGGGCGTCCTCCTGCCAGTGTGCACATCCATTCCCATTGCATGGCTTTGAGCAGCGGTAGTGATGTATGGGGCTGACAGGAAACACCAGATTTGGGGTTGTAGCATCTGAACTCTCATACAGGAGGGACTTGGATAAAGGTCAAGCAAAGAGCATATAGCACAAGGGATGGATTGCAGAATCGGCTAGAAACAGAGGTCATGTGCTCCATCAGCCCTGGTAGCTGAGTCATTGTGTTCCAGCTGCAGGACGCTTCTAACCTGGCTTTGTCCTGCCATGAAAACCAAGAGGCACCTGCTTCTCTGTTGTGAGAGTCCCTTCAGTACCTGGAGTCATCAGTCAATAACTGCTAAGATTTAATACACATGAGATCACTTTGAAAATGAAATGCTAACCGGATACTAAGAGCTGCAACCTGGGTTTAGGGGAAGTTGAAGGGGAGTCTGTAATCTTAAATCATACACCCACTCTTTGAGAGCAGGAAAGGAGTCAGCAGGAGAGACACACCAAAGGAAATCTGCAGGACAGTGACAGGCTGGAGCCTAGAGATGAGTACGTGTGACAAGTTTAGAAGGTCGCCAGGGTTTCATAACAAGAAAAATATTGCTGAGTGTGATGAAGACCACTTCATTAGGAATTAATCAGAAGTGTGTTGACAAATCGGAGGGGCAAAGTACAGCTTCTGACAATGTTTTCTAGGCTACTCATAGAAAGCCCCCAGGCTTTGTGTGAAATGCTTTACCCAGGTTCAGTGTTAATGTCAAGCCTTCCCATCTGTATTTGAGAAATAAAAAGTGAGAAACAGAAACTCTTGCTTTAGTTTAGGCATGGCCCTGCAGTCAGCTGTGTGCAAGCCAATGTCAGAGCAGTGACATCAGCATGAATGGAGTCAGCTGAGTGCCCGGCCTCCTAGACTCCAGGGAGCAGAGCCTGCCAGGACACTAGACCTGGATGTCGCTGTAATTTATGGTGTAGGGATATGGGCTGGAGAAGTGGAAGCTGCCAGACATCACTTGCTTGTATATTTTCATATGCTAAAAGATAAAATAAACCCTTTAGGTGCTAGAGAGATAGCTTAGCAGTTAAGAGCACTTGTTACTCTTGCAGAGTAACTGGTTGATTCCCAGAACCCATATGGTAGTTCACAACCAACCATAAGTCCATTTTCAGGGGATCTGATGTTCTCTTCTAACCCCTGAGGACACCAAGCATGTACAAGGTGCACACACTTACATCAAGCAAAACACATAGAATTAAAATGAATCAATAATTTTTTAATTTTATTTTTATTCACTTGGTTTTAAATTTTAGTTTATTATTATTATTATTTGTGTGTGTGTGTGTGTGTGTGTGTGTGTGTGTGTGTACACACAAATACCCTCATAATCTCATAATATAGGGGACACATGTACTGTGACGTGTGTGGAGGTCAGAGCTCAATTACTTAGAGTCCATTCTGAATGTCCACCTTTATGTGGGAGCTCAGGATCAAACTCAGGTCTCTAGGCTTGCCCAACAAGTACCTTTACCCACTCAGCCATCTTGCTGATCCTGTTTACTCAGAGTTTTGAGACATGCCCACAATATAGTTCTGGCCAGTCTAGAACTTTCTACATAAACTGGATTGGATTTTAACTTGCCATGACCCTTCTACTTCTGCCTCTTCCAAAAACATTTTAAAGGTTGTCCAAGCAATACATGACTAGCTTGCCCTTCTTACAAAGTAAAACAGTACCAGGAAGATGAAGCCTCTTCAATGCCAGTCCCAGGCCCTACATTGTTTGATTCAGTGTTTGTGGTTCTAGGCTATCTTCTGTTTCCATGACAACTGATGATCGTTCTGTGGGATGGCATCAGACTCTGTCATTCCACAGCTTGCTGTTTTCCACTCCTGGGTGTGCCTTCCAGAATTGTCTGTCAGGTCCTAGTTCTACCATGTTCTCCCTAGTTCTTTTGCACATTATTGTGGAATAAACTAACAAGGTTTGCTTACAGGCAGAGGCTCTCCTCTTTCCCTGTTTACTTTTTAGTGGTGATGAACAAGGGCTTATAGGTACCTTCTTCTGGTGCCTCTTGTCTTCATGTCCCATCCACGTACTCCCAGCCCATCACACAGATCAACATATTGAGTGACAATCAGTCCATCACACACAGCTAGCTTTTCAGTGCTGGCACCCTCACACTTTCTATTTCCTGTCCCAGATCATCTCTGACCCCTGTTGGAGGAATAGGGCAGTTGACACCAAGGACCACAGTTGGCAGATGGAAAACTTGGCTGTTAGCCTCCCCTGTATTTCTTCAGATTCTCAGGCCAGCTCACCAGCAACATTAGCCTTCATGTGTGTTAGCCTTTGTATATTTCACTCTGGCACATTTCGGGTTGCCACCATCTGAGAAGCCATTCCAAATCCTGGTGGAGAGGCCACATCCTCCCTGAAGGCACCATCTCCTGTGGAATTGGGTTGCACTGTCTTCCTAGAGCACCCAGAGGAACTACACAGCAATACTAGTGCACAGAGGGAAGGGCCCCTGCCCTCTTCTGTCTCCTGAAGCAGGCTGCTCATGCCCCCACAGACCCACATAGCTCCTCACAAGACCACTTTACCGACCTCCGAGGGCTCAGACATGAATCTGTGGAACCAAGGCCGGGGACAAGGAGTTGAGCAGACATCTTGGTGATAACCAAATGTCATTTCTCATTATTATGATGACTCATATGTCACACACATCTGAGTCCATTCTAGGATCCATTAGCTGAGTCTCCCTGATATGCACGAAAGGTCCCATGAATGTTACAGAAACCCATATCTGCTTCAGAAAGCATCATTTCCCCTGGCCTGAGCTGGCAATTTTCACTCATTCTTCAGAACTTAGCCCTACAGCCCTTGAGGCCCCTCAGGCAGACTAGGAGCCCCTTTGGTATCCTGAAGGTGCCCATGTAGGACACTAACTCCTTCTCTTCTATGCCATAACCATTCACAGTGCTGACACTCCCATGAGGCCAGTTGAATGTTGAGAACAAGCTGCCTGGCTTGTCTTTAAATTACCCACTCATAGCCTGGCCTGTCTAGGCAGTTAGAAGATGCCTCTCAAGGGAATAAATGAAGGAATGAGACATTGAGCTCTTCCCTAAAGCATAACCATCACTGCTGGATGGACTCCCATCCAACTGGCTCAGGCTCAGAATGGCACCTTCAGGACCTGAGCCAGGTACAGAGAAGTGAAGAGAGAGAGAGGCTACCAGAGGCTAGGGAGGGGTGGGAAATGGGGGAGTCTTCTAGTTTGCTTTTCTTTTGCCATAATAAAACACTTGACTAAAAGCAATTTGAGGAGGAAAAGGAGTGTTTGGCTTATAGGCATCTTTCATTGAGGAAAGTCAGGGCAGGAACTCAAGTAGAGACCATAGCAGAATGATACATTCTTGCTTGCTCCCCATAGCTTGCTCAGTCTGCTTTCTTGTATCAACCAATCCTACCTGTCCAGGGGCAGTACCACCCACAATAGGCTAGACCCTCCCAACTCAATCACTAAGAAAATGCCCCACAGGCTCGCCTGCACACCGGTCTGCTGGAGACACTTTTCCAATCAAGGCTCCCTCTTCCAATGTGACTCTAGTTTGTATCTAGTTAACAAAAAACTAACCAACCAGCACAGGAAGAAACACAGCATGTGTCCCAAGTGACAAGAGTAACCAAGTCTGGACATTTTGCACAAACTTGGAGTATAGTCTAAAATAATGAAGTCTGTACTCAAAATAGTTAGAAGATAAGATTTCACATCTACCACAAACAGTAGGTTTATAAGTAAGTCTGTAAGTAAGTTGAAGGGACATGCTAATTACACATAGCAGAACATCACAGCACACCCCATAAGTTCCTATCATTATGAAAATGGAAGCCCTGTTGGACATTGCCCTTCTCACTTCATGAAAACATTCTACTCACTGCTGTGTTTATCTCTGTAATAGTGATTCTCAATCTTCCTAATGTTGTGACCCTTTAATACATTAAATTCCTCATGTTGTGGTGATCCCCCAACCATAAAATTATTTTCATTGCTACTTCATAACTAATTTTGTTAACTGTCATGAGTTGTATTGTAAATATATGTGTTTCCCAATGGTTTTAGGCAATTTCTGTGGAAGGTGTTGCAACTCACAGGTTGAGAACACTGGGTGGGCAGTAGCTCTTTATCAATGTCTGGGGAAAAATCCAATGTATTTTGTGTATTCAGTGTATTCCATGCATCTCCTCCCTGGAGACATTAACTGGTTTGATTTTCCCCCAGACATGGAGCTAATCTCCATCCCCTCTCCCAACAGAGCAGGACACGGGGCTGTATTATTGCAGACACAAGCTTATGCCTCCATGGTAGCATAGCAGAGGCAGGTGAGTGGCCTCCCAGAGGGATGGGCAGGTGGGATGTGACCACTGAATTGAAACTGCCAGGCAGAATGTAGAGGGACTTTTCTTTCTATTAATTGCATTTGTAAAAGGTGCTCCATGATCCCCAAGAAGGATGAAAGGCAAAATCCACTACAAATCCCACAGCCCTGAGCTGCTGCTGCATGCATGAGTGTCTGTGCACACACAAATGTATGTTCAGCTAGAGATGATGGTGACGAGAATGGTAATGGTGTAGCTGTGGCAAGCTTGTTTCTATAAGATCCATGTGGCAAGCTCACTGTTACTCTATAGGTTGTGACCCCACCTCATAGTCCTCAGGACAGCAACTGCATTCTAGGAAACAGGAAAAGGCAAACTGAAAGTGAGAAGGAAGGTATGATGTTCTCAAGGAAGCATCCATTTGGTCTTTTCACTGAAGCTTCATTGGCCTGAACTAGGTGATGCGGCATGTCCAACTGCAAGAGACTTGGGAAATGTCAGGTTCTGGCAGCTATGTGCCCAGCTAAAGCCCCCTTTGCCATGAAAGAAGGGAGGGGGCTGGAGAGATGGCTCAGAGGTTAAGCACACTGACTGCTCTTCCAGAGGTTCTGAGTTCAATTCCCAGCAACCACATGGTGGCTCACCACCATCTGTAATGAGATCTGGTGCTATCTTCTGGCATGCAGGCACACATGCAGGCAGAACACTGTATACATAATAAATAAATAAATCTTTAAAAAAAAAAGAAGAAGAAGAAGGGAGGAATGGCTGGCTATGGGTAGCTGGAGCCTCTGTCACATTGTTGATGTAGTATCGTGTGATATCGTGTGACAGTAGCACTGGCACCATGTGATGACGACATCAGCTCTGGAGGTGTCTGTGGTAGGAATCTGCTTAGCACCTGTCCATTGATGCTCTTGTCTATAAGCCACACTCAGGAGAAAACAAGCTGCCTCGTAGGATTTCTGCAGGGATCCAGTGAGCTGACATATATGAAGGGAGTCAGGATGATGCCTGACAGCAGATACTACAATTTTGGAAGAGTGAGCTGGGATGTTTGTAGCTTTCCCATATTTTGTATGATCTGTCTGTCTATTTACCTATCTATCATTTATCTGTCTGTCTATCTATCTATCTATCTATCATACATACATACATACATACATACATACATACATACACATACATATCCTAGAAATATATAATCTTAAACAATAATTCAGGAGATAGAATTCCAGAATTTGAATCCCAGCATTAAAAAAAATTAAAAAGTGCATTTATTTATTTGGGAAGCATTTGCATATGCCGTGACACACATGTAGAGGCAGAGACAACTTACAGAAGTTGGTTCTATCTTTCATTGTGTGGGTGTCAGGGTTCAAACTTGGATCATCAGGCTTGGCAACAAGTACCTCGACCTGCTGAGCCATATTGGGGCTCCAAATTTTAGCCTTTTTTTTCTTTCATACATTCATCAATTTGGTGTGTTCAGGGTTCCATGTAATCCTCAGTAGCTCTACAGATCATTTTGTGTGTGCCCATATGGTCCTGGGGACTCAAAGGGGGCCTTGTGGATCTAAGCAAGTGCCCTACAACTGAGCTGCATTCCTAGCCATCTTTACGTTTCATTTTGTGATCGTCCCTTGCTCCATTGACCAAGCTGGCCTTAAACTCAAACAAAACTCAAGCAAACTGACATGCTGTCTTCTTGCCTCAACCTCCCAAGAAGCTGGGCCTATAAGGCTTGTGTACCATACCAGGATGTAGATAACTGTAGGTTTTTCTTTTCTGTGTGAGACTGGAGAGAGTTCAAATTCACTGTCTTTGATCACCATCTTACATCCTTCCCACTTTTTGCTGTTGTCAGAATATAAATTTGCACTTCAGGCTTGCCACTATAGGTCAGTTCCTGGAAGCAAGAGTGCTCAGCCAAACTCACACAAACTTCACGTCAGTGACACACAACCAAACTTAAGCAAACAGCTTCCACCACAGGGAAGCATTCCATTTAACCACGAGGTTTTGAACAATTGCTGTTGGCTGAGCCGTATGCTGGATGAAATACATGCCCTGTGGCAAGGAAGGAAATGACTGCCAGGATTTGTGATGAGCTTTGGGACACTGAGTGCCAATGACCAAGGTTTGGTCTGGGATGGTCATCTGGGAAGGTCTCTGTAAGAAGGTGGTGAATCACCTGAATTCATGATCCAAAGCAGGTGGGCAGGGGGAGAACCGAGGGGAAAGTGTGTCTAGGGAGAGGGAGTGTGTGAAAGACTGCAAGGTGTGAGATCAAGAGGACATCTGGGGCAGTGCACTTAGGTCCAAACGTAGGCTATGCCATTTTGGTGCCTGAAAAAAAATGACCTCTCTGGGCCTTGGTTTACTCACCTTGGCAATGAGGCTTACACCAAGCTCATGGAAGGTATTCACTGCAGCTAACACCAGCTCTTCCATTTTCCGGGAAGTTACTGGTCAGCAACACAGCACCCTCATGCCTATATGCCTCCCTCTCCACATCCAATATTTCTGAAGACTCCACGGAGACCATGCTGAGCAAGAACCCTGGGTCAGGCTTCAGAGAGCTGACTACTGCTAGTAGGAAAGATTTTCAATTAAAATCCTACAGGTAAAGGCATTGAATTAGCTACACACCTATTGCTGTACTGCAGAGAAACAGGGTGATCTGCAAGGGTCTGTCAGGGGCACAAACAGAGGAGGCCTGGGAGAGAGCATCACTGGACACCAGCTGCAGGCCGAGAAACATCCCAAGCCTTTCCCCCTTGATTCTCATTGCTGTGAGGAAATACTTGACCAGAGGACCTTAAGGAAGAGTTTGTTTGGCTCAGAATCCATCATAGTGGCAGGAATGCAGGGTAGCTGTTTACTTGTTGACAGCCAGGAAGCAGAAAGAGGTGAAGGCTGCTGCTCAGCTTGCCCTCTCCTCTTTATTCATCCCAAGACCTCACTCCATGGAATGGTGCTGCACATAATTAGGGTAGGTCTCCCTGCCTCAGCGCAGCCTAGAAATTCCCTCACAGACATGCCCACGTGCTAGGAGATACTAGATCCTGTCAGCTTGGCAATCAGTGTTACCATTATATCCACCTTATCTTCTCCTGTCCAACACTCTGTGAATTGAACATGCTAGATAATGAGGAGACAGAAATTCTAAGAGCTCAACTACCAAATGGTCAGGCCTCTGAATGCAAGGTCCTGATTGTTTACTCCATGTTGCTTAAAGCACTGGAAAGGCCCGGAGCTTGCTACCTGGGTCCACGAGACTCTCAGGAAGGTGTTCCCCCACACAGGGATGTGGTTTCAAGCAGCAGAGAGCTGGAAATTGTGGAAACATCCCTTCAGTCAAGTGTGCAGATCATTAAGCTGCAGGAGCTCTTAATATCTTCAGCATTTTGCAGCAGCCAGCCCTGAGCTCTCTGAATACAGAGAGCTCCAGCACCCATCCTTAAAAAGGTGAATGAAATCACTAGCTCACCACAGCATCTAAGAATCTTCCTATTTGCCTTCAATTACCTCGGTCCCCAGTTACATCATTGCTAGTGAGATGATTAACAAAACCATGGTAATGTCAGCAGCAATGAATTAAATGGGAATAAAGGGAGCTCCGTTTCTGTTCAATTTCCAACTTGGGGACAGCTCCTAACTGTGTTCTCTAGCTTCCTACTGGGATTCCCACATGGAAGTAAATGTGCCTGGTCAAAACCTGGACAAGTATGTGTCGAGCACTGGAATCCAAGTATGGGGTCACTTCCCCATCCAAGGGTGAGTTCCCAAGGCTGGTGTCATTGAAGATGGATATCCTTCATCAGACGTTCTGATGAATCATGTAAATAGACTACATGTGTCAGAAAAAAAATGAAATAAATAAAAAGGATGATGATGTATTCCTATATTCCCAGTAATTGGGGGGGGGGGATAGCCATTATAAGTAAACACAAAAGTCATGCAATGTTAGCACACGATTTAATCCTATCACTTGGGAGGCAGGGATCTGTCTGGATATAAGTGAGTTCAAGGCCACATTGGGGACAGAGCCAGGTGTGGTGGCACACACCTTAAATTCCAACACTAGTTAACCATGGAGGTCAGGAGGTCTGTACAGACAGACAGGAAGTGACAGAGCTGGGCAGGAAGAGGAAGTAATGTAGCTGGACAGAGAGGAGATCAGAGGGCAGAACAGCAAGGCATATAGGCGTGGGCAGACAGGAAGTATCTCGCTTTTGGAAGCTGTGAGTTGGTGAGGTGAGGTCAGCTGTCCCTATTCCTCTCATCTCTCAGGTTTTCACCCCTATGTCAGGCTCTGTGTTTTCTATTAATAAGACCATTTAGAAATTCATCTACACACAAGGAATGAAAGAAAACCAGACACATTGGACTTTACCAGAATTTAAACTTGATGCTCTAAAGGACACCATTAAGAAAGGTAAAGGGGGGGCTGGAGAGATAGCTCGGGAGCTAAGTACACTTGTTCTTGCAGAGGACCCAGGTTTGATTGCCTGTTTAATTCCATGGCATTTCACGACCATAACTCCAGTTCCAGGGAATCTGATGCCCTTTTCTGACCTCTGAACGGTGCATGTGCACACATGCAGGCAAGACACCCACACATAAGATAAATATCTCTAATAAATATAGCTTTAAAAGCAAATTAAATAACAATTGGGCATGGAGTCACATCCCTGTCATCCCAGGGATGTGGAAGAGCTGAAGCCAGAAGATTTGGGCAAGTTCAAATCCAACCTGGCCCATATAGTAAGACTACATGTGTCAGAAAAAAAAAATGAAATAAATAAAAAGAATGATGATGTATTCCTATATTCCCGGTAATTGGGAGATAGAGACAGAAGGATTAGGAATTCAAGGTCACCTTAACTACATAGTGAGTTCAAAGCTAATCTAGGAAATATGAGGACTTGCTTCAGAAAACAACAGTTAAAGGACACCGTCCTTAATTGTAGGAAATACTTACAAATCCAGACAGATTTCAAGGGACTTGAATTTGGAATAAATAACACTGTCACTTTAAAACAAAAAGATAAGCCAAGTCTAAACATGGACAAAAGATTTGACAAATTACTTCTCTGAAGAAGATGGGCATGAGGCCAGAAAGATCGTAGGTGTCATGAGCCAGCACAGAAGCAGAGCCAAGCCGCCGAGGTCACTTCACTGTCCCAGAGTGACTCTGTAACAAGTGGGGAGGCTATGGGAAACTTGAGACTCCCCCATGTTGCTAGGGCATGTGTGAATCTGCCAGGATGAAATATATTTCTTTAAATTCTGAACTAAAAAAAAGTAATAAAAGATAAAGAGGTTCTGGATGTGTGTGATAGCCCCTCCCCATTTCCCCTTCCACCCTACAATGAAAGTGCCACCACCCATGTGCTTCTTGCTCTGTGACCCACGCTAGACCTGCACACAGAAGCCACACAGGACCTTTAAACTGAATTTGTTGTAATATGTTTTTTCAACAGTAACAAAATCTCACCAGTCTCTTGTGAAAGCCGTTGGACTCACAAGTCAACTCCGTGTACACAACTGGAGAGCTGAGTGCTCTGTGACCATTAAGATTTGGTGGAGCCCTGTTCTACGGGCTTCCCATGAATCTTGCTTAACCCTCATTGCAGACCTATGGGGTTTCAAGGAAGAAACTGAGGCTCAGAGGGGTACAGAGGCAGTAGGTAGCAGGGTCTGCAATTGCGGGTAGCCTTCCTGAGAGGCTTGTCCACACAGCTACCTGGATGCAGGCAGAGTATGCTGAGGCAGCAGTGAGCAAATAACAGTGGTAGAAATAACCTCATCGTGTCTTATTCTGCTTTTTTAAGAGCAGGGGTGTGATGAATTCAGCTTTCCCTGATGCTCAGGCAGGCACTGCCATTTACTTGCAAGGCACATGTTCCTGGCTTCCTGGGGCGAGATGCGTTCCTCTTATCTAAGCCAGGCCGGCTGGGTTTTTTTCTCCGTTTGTAACTGTCTGAAATCCAGCCTTCTCCCAGCGGGCTCCTAGAGCTCTCTCTGCACGGCTCTACACCTGAGATATTTGCTGCAAGAAGAGCCCATTAGCCAAATGCCCAAGGCCTGCTGCTTGTTTTCCCGCTTGCTTGCGTTGTTTTCCTTCGGCCATAATGCTTTGTTTGCAGCACAGTAATTGTTCCACGGCCACTGATTCCTCCATCATACATAGGAATGAAAATCTGAATGTGCAGGCAGGGGGAGATGACAAATGTCACTGTAGGCTGGTTCTGATGTCAAAGCTACACTGCAACACTTCCTCTGCAAACCTTGCCCACATTGCCCCCACTGTCTTCCCAGTCCTGCTGTTACTCTTAAGTGAGGGCCCAGGTGTAAGCCTGAACCCAATGGAGGCTGATAAGCCCAAACATGTGCTTTTTTTTTCCTGCTACAGGAAACCCTGAGCTGTTTGGTCACCTGGGCTCCATGCAAGCAATCAAGCTTTGGTACAGTTACGCCGCAGTTCCCAATGTGGGTACAAAAGCCTTTCAGAGGATAGCCAAGACTGAAGCCAGCCTGGATCTCCAGACCTTTCCAGATGAGGTCTGAGAATACCTCAACCAGCGAGAAGACAGTGGCCCAGAGTGTGGTTTTGTTTCCCAGAGGCCTCTGGGAAAGAGTGAGAAGCCTCCTAGCCCTATCATGGTCCAGAGGCAGCCCTGGCATTTGGAAGATGAGCCTTGAAGCTTAGTCACTTCCAGCTAGGGATATAGCTCCATTTGTAGAGTGCTTGCCCAGCACAAAGGCCTTGGCTTGATCCCTAAGCCACATAAACTGTAATCTACACGTGCTAGAATACAGGCAGGAAGAGGGAAGTTCAAGTGGGTTCCAGGTCAGTCTGAGCTCCCGAGACCCTGTCTCAAAATACCAAAAACAGAGAAGAAGAAAAGAAAACTGATCAAGAAGAACCCCTTGCCTCTCACCTCTGTAGTCATGTTCCTCCTCCTTCTCAGCCCGCTTTCCCTGTACTCTGTCCATTTCCTCCATCTTCTCTCATGGTACATCCCTTCCCTCCCCTCCTCCCCCTTCTTCTTCTTGATTTATTCTATGTGTATGTGTGTGTGCCTGTGTGTGTGTATGTCATCACATGTGTGCAGATTCCTGAGGCCAGAAGAGTGTTCTATCCCTTGGAACTAGAGTTACAAGCAGTTGTGAGACGAAGCCACCTGATGTAGGTAATGTGAGCCAAACGTTTGCGAGATCAGCAAGCTCTTAACTGCTAAGCCACTTCTCCAGCTCTGAGACCTTTCTATCATACAAGTTTATCATATCCTTTCTCCCATCCTGAAAGGGGAATTCATAAATAGAAGCCATCTTCACACACAAATTTAAATAGCATCATGATGTCCTTGTTGTAAGAAACATAAAAATAATGCCATTCGTTTTAAAGACGCATTTCCATAGGGGAGTATTTGGGGACCGCTTATACATGTTCTCAGAATCACATATGTTCTTAGGGAATTACACAGATGGTATCCCTATTCGTGGAATGATACACACATCTCACACAGGGTTCTGTCTATGGCTGTGTTCTAACAGCTCTGTGAGCAGAAGGACACGAGGATGCCATGCTGGCGTCTCAGGTACCAGGAGCTTTGCACTCCCTGAAAGATGAATTTCAAGTCTAAACTCTCATTAGAAAGAGGAGAAGGAGGAAGAGAAAGAAGAGGAAGAGGAGGAGGTGGCAAAGCAAGCCAGCAATTCCACCCCTAAGGATATGCCCAAGAGAAGTTAAAGCCAATGAAATTCGCACCAATACTCTACTGGAACACTTGCAGCAGCACCAGAACCCTGACTAGAAACTGTCTACTCTCGACTACTGAACAGGAAAGTAACGTGCAGCATCCCACCATGGAAAAGTGTGACCAATGAAAAGTAAGAAATGATAGCAGTATGTGATGGGTTGGCCTAAAAATCAGTATGTTAAATGAAAGAAGGGATGATGTCATTCTGTTTAAGTAAATCTTTCATAAAAGACAAATCTAGGGACCAGAAAGATGACTCAGCAGTTAAGAGCGCTGGATGCTCATACATAGGATCTGGATTCCACTCCCAGCACCTATGTGGAAGCTCACAAACATCCATAACTCCAGTTCCAATGCCCTCTTCTGGCTCCCATGTGCATAGCCCACATGCAGTGCACAGATAGATGCTGGAAAAACACTTATACATGTAAAAATAAAAATATTTTTTAAAGAGACAAATCTAGGGAGAGATTAAGTTGGGGATATGTCCGTGCTTGAGGAGCATGAGCAAGACTTTGGCTCAGTCGTGGGGGAGAGAAATAGCCATTGCCTGTGGTCGGAGTGGGAGGAACAGTTGATGGCAGGCAAGCCCAAAGGGTGTGACTTCTTAGAGTGACAGGAGTGTTGGAAACCAGCCTGAGGGTTAGTTGCCCAGCTCTATCACATTCACCAAAGCCGCAGACTTGGTTACTTAGTTGGATTGACAAGCCTTTGTTTGGGGGATTAGACACAGGTTAACTTGGTGGTCACTTCTGACTGAACAAGCCTGAGCCATTTGCACAGTCGTTTTAATGTTGCTGCGTCTCAGATGTGTCATCACTGAGACAGGACTGAGTAACAACGTCAAGCAGGTTGAGGGTGAGTCACTCGATTGCCCTTGTTAAGGCTGGATACGTGGCACATGGTAGGAATAAATTCAAAACTTGTAACAGCCTCTTCCCTGGGCACCAAAGAGACAAGGAAACATGAAGTAATGGCCATTGCTGGGTCCTGTTGAGATTAGTCAGGGGAGGCCCCAGAAGGGGGCAGCCAGGAGCTGGCCTTCCACAGATAAAGGTGAATAACTTCCTGAGAGAAGGGTGATTCAAGAACATGAGTGGGAAAGAGATGAAGCACCTCAGCCAGATGTGACGGTGCATGCCTGGGACCCCAGAACTCAAGCTGCTGAGACAAGAGTATTGAAGGGCAAGTCATCTTCGGCTACATAGTGAGTTTGAGGTCAGCGCAGGCTACCTGAGACCTAACCAAGAAAAAAGATGGGGGAGGGGAGGAAAGAGGAAGAGGAGGAGGAGGAGGAAGAGAAGGAAGAGGAGGAGGAGGAAGAGAAGGAGGAGGAGGAAGAGAAGGAGGAGGAGGAGAAAAAGGAGGAAGAGGAGGAAGAGAAAGAGGAGGAGGAAGAGAAGGAGGAGGAGGAGAAAAAGGAGGAGAAAAAGGAGGAAGAGGAGGAAGAGGAGGAGGAGGAAGAGGAGGAGGAGGAAGAGGAGGAGGAAGAGGAGTCCTTAAAAAATAGTTTCCAGAGCCAGGAAATTATGAACAAGATTTTTTCCTCTTTAAGTGTTTATGAGAAAGATCACAAGATTTTTTCCTCTTTAAGTGTTTATGAGAAAGATCACAGAGTGTGGCTGGTTCTTTAATTAGGAACTATCCTGCACCCTTAGGACAGCTAACCACCCCACCCCCTGCCCACTAAGTCTCAGAAGCAGCCTTGAATCTGCAGTAATGAAAATGACCCTGTAGAGTTCAAGTCACCCGCAGGAAGTGACCTCTTCCATTCTGAGCTCTTGGCTGTAGTCTAACATCACACAGAGGGGACCCAGGCCACCCAGGGGCTGAGACCTGCCCAGTGATGCATCAAGTGCTTAGCTAGATTGAGTACAGACATCCTGATTGAGTGTGGCCCTGGAGAGAGCTTCTACTCTTGATATTTCTTTTTCTATACTTCTCCAGCATTCTGATACCAAGAGTGTGCTCAGTGTAATCCAGAGTTCTGGAAGTGACTTCTGGTGGGGAGGATGGAGATTGTTGGTATTGGAAGTCACTGTGGGAAACTGAGGCAACAGGGAATGACTGCTGCCATGAGTCTCAGTTTTGAAGTGGGATGTCTGAGTCCGGGGATGTCAAACACCCACCATGCAGGCTACAGTTCCAGCCTCTCTTTCCACAAGAAATGCAGGTGGATCAGTGTTCAAAGCTATCCTTGGCTACATAGTAGTTAAAAGCCAGCCTGGGCTACAAGAGATCCTATCTCAAAAAGCCAAATATAAGTAGCATATATTATAAATATATATATAATATAATAAATACATAATATACAATAACGGTCTGCCTTGTTTTAATAACAGCTCTATAGACTTCTGCAGTATGGATGATTTCTTAAACTTTTTTTTTTGGTTTTTCGAGACAGGGTTTCCCTGTGTAGCTTTGCACCTTTGCACCTTTCCTGGATCTCACTTGGTAGCCCAGGCTGGCTTCAAACTCACAGAGATCCGCCTGCCTCTGCCTCCCAAGTGCTGGGATTAAAGGCGTGCGCCACCATCGCCCAACTTCCTTAAACTTTTTAATTACATGTATTGATGTGTGTGAGTGCACACAGAGGTCAGTGGCAACTTGCAGTGGTCAGTTCTCTCTTTCTACTATGTGGATCTTGGGGATCCAACTTAGGTCTTCAGGCTTGGTGGCAAATGGCTTAACCTGTTGAACCAATTGGCTGGTCCTTGATATAGTTTAGTTATGAGGTGGTTTATGGATTCACAGTCCTGCTATAACAAATTCATGACCCAACAGCATTACAGTAAAGGTGTATCGGAACACCCAGTGTGCTTTGGTTTTCTTATTCTGATCCAATGGCATGGCTCTCCAGGACTAGAGAGGATAGCATCAGAGGCCATTTCCTAACAAGGGCCATTTTTGCTTCTAGACATACTGCTCTTGACTCATTCCTCATGTCCTCCCAAATCATGTCCTGGGCAGAGACCCTCACCAGCTAGACTGAGGCAGCTTTGCTCTGCTTTTCAAGATGCCCAGCTGGCAAATGCCTTGTTTCCTGGTAACCTGAGGTGACTGTCAAGTACCTTTATTTGAACAGTAGTCTTTTCTAGAGGGAAAGAAGGGAAAGGCAATGCACAGACAGATGGATCTAAATTGAACACATTCTCAGTGCTTAATTTCCCTAATGCGGAGCACAAACAGCCTTCTGGGAATACTTCCCCAGCAGTGCCTGCAGTCTTAACCACTCACAGCCCTTAACCATATTGAGTCTCAGGGGCTCCACTCCCCAGCACCACCCAGGAACCCAGCCAGAGCCACCATTTACTCTGGTAAGTGTCCTGTAAGGAGCACCAACCAATCTTCCTAGTACAAGCCGACCACAACACTGCTCAGCAGAGCCTTGGTGTATAGCTCTGATGAGAATAAAAAGAGCCAACACAGCCCTTCGGAGGCATGTGCTCCCTTTCCAATTAAGATGTCCATCCTTTGGTGTCTCTTTCTGTTAGCCTGTTCATTAACAATCATGGGGTAAAAAAAGATCAATATAAAGGTGGACTTCTCAAGCCTCATTCTCTTTTCTCAACCTATATCCAATTAAATCTCCTCTGTGATTTTTTTGTCCTGCTTTGTTTGAGACAGGGTCTTAGTGTACACACTAGGCTGGTCTTGAACTGGTAATCCTTCTGCCTCAGCCTCCCAAGCTCTGGATTACAGGCTTGTGCTACTATAACTGACCATGATAGATCTTGTACAAGTCTTGACATTGGCACACAGGCAAAACACACATGAAATGAATAAATCTAACTTAAAAGAAAAATTTAAAAAGAATAGATGTATCAGAACCAGGCTGGGGATGTAGCTTAGCTGGTTGAGTGTTTGCCTACTGGCTGGCAGCCCTGGCTTCAGGACCAGTTAAACAACATTGGATGTGGTAGCACACACCCATAATTCCAGGATTCAGGACGTGAAGGGAAAAGGATCAGAAGCTCCTTGGCTACTTACTGAACTTTTGGCTAGCCTGGGCTACTTGAGACCCCAGCCAGAAAGAAAGAAGAAAATAAAGTAGGAAGAGGAGCAGAAGAAGGAGAAGGGAAGGAAGGGAGGAGAAAGAAAGAAGGAAGAGAGAAAAGAAAGAAACAGGCCAGGATGAGAATTAAATCCCCCCCTCACACTCTGATCTGTTAAAAACAATGGCAACAACAAAACCAACAACACCAAAAACTGGTGCATGGCTGGCAAGATTGCTCAGTGGATCAAGGTCTATGCTTTGAAAGCCCAGTGGCCTGAGTTTGATCCCCCAAATCCACTTAAAGGTGGAAGAAGAGAACTAATTCACAGAGTTACCCTCTAACCTGCATGCTAAAGTTGTAGCACACACACACCCCCACACACACACACTACAAACTGTAAGGCTTGGGGTGAAGGAGAATGCCAGGAACAAATTATATACCAACCTGGTAGACTACGTGAAGCTGGCAACCATCTTGTATTTGTGTTCTTTGCAGAGTGACTTTTTAATTCTTCCATTAGGAGAGGGAATCTGGTTCCCCAAGATAGCTGAGCAGGTAAAGGCACCTACTGCCAAGCCTAATGACCTGAGTTCAATCCCTGAAACCCATGTGGTGGAAACAGAGAACCACTTCCACAAGTTGCCTTCTCATGACTACATGTGGGCTGCACTTGTCCCCCACAAGCATTTATATGCGTGCACACACACAAAATAAAGAATAACGTTTTGCTTTAAAGGCATGAAATCTGCTTTCGAACCCCTTGCTTCTACACTGGTGTATGCCTTCTTTGGCCAGTATAATGTGATTAGAAGGCGGCAGTTGCAACTCTAGTCTCAGTCCTGGACCTTGGATATTTTCTCCTTCTCTTCTCCATGTCACCACTGTAAGGTCTGAGATGACCCACCAGAAGGTACAGAAACATGAGAAATGGTGATGGCTAGGAGCTAAGAGCTGACTGCTCCTCTACTCTTGAGAGCCACATAACTAAGGTCAGTTTACTGAAGATAGCTGTAGAAATCTAGCCCAAACCAGGAGGACCACCTAACTGAGATCATCCCAGCTGGCCAATCTGAAGAACTGTGAGCTTAATAGCTGACTGTTGTTTCTAACCCCCAAGTCTTAGGGCGATCTGTTCTGTAGAAGTAGCTACATAAACACAAGAGCCTGGAGAGCAGCCTGTGCACAGGGGAGCAGGACACTGAAGGCTGCAACACAAGACAGTATTCTGAAGTATAGGGAACGAATGTTCATGTATTTAGTGAAGAATTGTACAGTGCTTTGCTTTGGTTCATGGAAAGGTTGGCAGTTTGCTATCAGTGAGTTGGAACAGGGTTAGGGATAAAGTTCAGTGGGAAAGAGCTTGTCCTGTTGGGAACAAGACACTGGCTTCAATCTCTAATTACACACACACACACACACACACACACACACACACACACACACTTGTATGAGAATAGAACTGTAACCCTCTGGTTCTAAATGTCTTATTTAATAGCATTCACATGACCACCATAAAACAGATGCTGGGTAGCATTTCAATCCCCATTTCCGATACCTGCTGATACCAACAAGCTCAGAGGAGGGAACTCTTGTTCATTTGTAGGGAAAGTGAAGTGACACCGGGAAGAAATCCAAGTTCTACCTTCCTCAGAGGTTAAGGAATAATAGAATAATCGTATTTGTTAGATGCACAAAGACAAACATCAGAAGAAATAACTCAGAATAGGTAGACAACTTAATCAAGCTGCACACCCAGTTGGAGGTATTGAGACAGAGGACAGTGGGTTTTTACCATAAGTCAATGGAATTTTGTTATAAACAGTTCCTGACTTACAAATTCAATGTACAGTGGTGGGATATACCATGCTCTCAGAATAAGCATGCTACAAGCTTTGGAATTTTGGTTTTATTCCTGGGTTAGTAACAAGGGGCACATTTCTCTCCTGGTGCCAGGCAGCTTCAAGCCACCACTCTCCTTCAGCTGTATGACTGGAGATAGACAACAGACCATCCACAATGCACTGTATTGATAAGCTGGTCTATTTGATCACTGCCCTGTGTTAAATGCACTTGACTCCAATATTTTCAAATTATGACAGATTCACTGGGGGTATAAGTCCATCCTGGGTTGAGGTGTGTGCATGTATACATACATTTTATATATATATTAGGCATAAATTCAAATTTAAAAGCAGATTTGATGGGTTTCTTTTTTCTTCTTTCCCCCCACCGCTTTGGTCATATTTGTCAAGTCAGCATCAGGAACCTGAACTGGCTATAAACTCAGTCTCCCATCCAGCCTGTGAACACAAGACTGTGGGCCTGCAATGCCACTCATGGCTCAGCAGGCACGCCGATGTGCTTACTAGTGGAAACCCGGATGCTATTTATCAGTGACGTTCTTCAGTTCCTGGCCCCTCACTTCTGAGTCCGCCGTGGAGATTTGACCCCCTGCAATGGCAGCCCTCTTCTCGCCATCCCCACCCTCTGTGGGCGACCCAGACGCCGTCACCCTCTCTTGCCCTCCACTGCTTCCTTCCAGCTCCTTGCCCGCCTCTCTTCATTCTTGTCTCCAAATAGTCTTAATGGAGCTGTCAGAAGAACTTTTCTTCTTTTATATATTTTTATTTTATAATTAACTTAATTTCACATATCAGCCACGGATTCCCCCGTCTCCCTCCTCCCACCCCCAGCCCTCCCCCCTAGTACACCCCTCCTCATTTCCCCCTCCTCCAAGGCAAGATCTCCCCTGGGGAGTCAGCCCAGCCTGGCAGACTCAGCCGAGGCAGGTCCAGTCCCCTCCTCCCTACACCAAGGCTGAGCAAAGTGTCCCAGCATAGGCCCCAGGCTCCAAAAAGCCAGCCCATGCACCAAGGACAGGTCCTGGCTCCACTGCCCGGGGGGCCAGAAAAGAAGGACTTTTCTGACCAGTCATCACAGACCTTTGTCCTGTCTAAATTTCCCGAAGTCCCCTTCATCTTCAGCGTCCATGGAAACTCCTTAGGATGCCATGCAGGGCTGTTCAGGCTCTGTTTGCTGCCAGTGTCATCCCTCACGCTTGTCTCCCATTCTGGGCTTCTTCCAGCCCCTTTATTTTGCTATGTTCTGGTTGGTTTTCAAGTTCTCACATGTGTGATTAGGTAGGACTTAGGTCTGGTGTGGCAGATGTCATTGGTTGCCTACTCAAAAATCCACTTTTTTTTTTTCTCCCCAACAAAATCCTGGAGACTGCCTGGTTTCAAAGAAGGAAGAGGGTGGTCTGGAGGAAGGCATATAGCTCAGTGTGGGCTAGTGGTTATAAAGGAAATCCTGTGGGAAACCTCTCTTTCCTCCTAAGAAGGCATATGAGAAAAACCTTTTCATCCCAGGGTCCCCTCACTTTCATCTGCAGGAACTGGTTGTGTATAGTAGTCAGGAAAAGGGAGAGGCTGATGCCCAGAGCTGTGATGTCCTGGATCCTATCTAGGACCACGGCTATCATTAGGGTCCGAGAAAAGCCCCCAAGAAAGACCAACAGTCACGGATGCAATTTAGCAGAGCGTTTATTTCCAACATGTTGAGGTGGCAAATAGTGACTCCCAAAGAAGGCCACAAGTTCCTTTTAAGCAGAGTTAGGGGAATTCCAGGGAGGAGGGATTAATCTGGTGCTGATTGGTGTAGGAAAGATTAGTCTGGGGGCTGATTGGTGGAGGTAAGATTAGTCTGGGAGCTGTTAGTGGGAGGCTGTAGTGGTTAGGGGCCTATTGGTGGTGGTGGGGTCTAGTATCTAGGGGCTTGTTGATGAGAGGGTTTCCTACCCTAGTTATCTTTAGCTAGCAGACGTCTGGGGCATCCGTTGAGCCAGCAGAAGGGGCTTGGGGTGCCTGCTGAGCCAGCAGGAGGCTGGGGGGGGGTGCCTATTGATTGGTTGCTCCTAAGTTATGATTTTCCTGAGAATTGCTTGCTTAGCTCCAGCCTGTTCTAGTGAACTGAAACTGAGGCCTGGTCCATGTCAGGGCTGCTAGGGGAGCCTGTCATGGCCCTGGTTTGGCCACCTGGTCCTCTCACTAGAAATCACTTACCAGCAATAACTCTGTACAGTAGCTCACTGCATGGCAGGCTTCTCTGATTTGCAGCTGGACACAGCTATCCCTCCGAGGCTAAACCCTGTCTGTCTTGCAAGGTTCAGCAGAATCTCTTCCTTAAGTATATAGACCAGATTAAAGAATTGGGTCCCTTTACCCCATATTCCCAGAGCTCCTTCAATCACAGCAGAGGGGCTAAAAGCATCATCCCTGAGGGCAATCATGCCAGTTCATAGACCATAGACCAGTTCTGCTGTACTACTACCTACAAAAGCTCTCTCTCTCTCTCTCTCTCTCTCTCTCTCTCTCTCTCTCTCTCCTCTCTCCTGTGTGTGTGTGTGTGTGTGTGTGTGTGTGTGTGTGTGTGTGTGTGGTGCTTGTGCATGTAGCGGGTGATGCAGAGGACATCAGGTGTCTTACTCTATCACTCTCCTTTGAGACAGATTCTCTGAATCACTGGCAAACCTAGTGATTCTCTTATCTCTGCCCCCGGACACTTAAGATCACAGGCCTGCTCAGGACCACATGCAGCTTTTGAAGGTGCTGGTGTGAACTTAGGTCCCATGCTTAAGCAGGAAGTTCTCTCACCCACTGAGTCTCTTCTTCATGTTTGAAACAACAATATGAGTATTACCAACCTTCTCTACCTTAAATGAATTAATGCATGTTAGTGTACTTTGTACCTGACTCCTGACAATCATTCAATTACTGTTAGCTGTTAATACTAGCTTCATTATATTCTTATCACAATAGCCTAATAGTTCTCCTTGGTAGATCATAAACTTAATGAAGGCAGCCACTGCATCTGTCTAGTTTATTGCTCTGTCCCGTGGAATATCTGGCTCAGATACTACCCAGTAAATGTTTGTTGAATAAATAAACACTTTATCAACAGTGTGAGGCATATATGCAAAGTCAAACATTATCCCAACTGGAATGGATTTCATTCACAGTAAAGAGTTAAAAACCTACAACTTGGTGAGTTCTAGAAGGTTACTATAGAAAAATAATTCCACTGTTGGCTCACAAAATCCCATGTGCTCATAAAAATCCAAGGCTAGAAACCTTCATTTGATCAAGAAAAAAGAAATCACCAAACCAGTCAGGAGATATTCAATGCCAAGTCAATGCCAATGGTCCATAGACCTCAGCCTTGTGCAAATGTGGCCTTGTGGAGTCTGATCAGAGACAAGACAAGTGGGAAACAGTGAGTCAGAGTGTACCAGACCCAGGTCAGGGTCCCCCAAGACAGGACAAGTGGGAAACAATGAGTCAGAGCATGCCAGACCCAGGTCAGGGTCCCCTAGCATCTCCCTTGTTATCTTTTTTGTACTAGGCTTTTCCTTGCCATTCAGTCAGCAGAACTTCTACCCCCTGGCCCTCATAGCTCACTTGTTTGGACCCTCATGACATAGTTATCCCTTGTAGCATCGGTGGATGTGGAGGTGGGAAGAGAAGCCTGCCCAAGGATGATTGCGGCTAAGTATTTTCTGGTGAATCGTGCCGTTTCATTCCGTCATGTCTGACAGGTGGGATGGGGGAGAAGGCGCCTGCATTTTTAGTCTGCTGCCATCGATCCTCTGGATAATTTACTTCCTTATCTCTCCCCTTGCCTTCACCTTGAGCAATTATGGCGCCTCTCTCTGTAGACGCTTAGTAATTGGAAAACTGGTTTACAAATCTGGTAACTTTTTCTTCCCTAAAGTTTTTTTTTTTTCCTTATCACACAGAAAGGAGAGACAAAGATATGAGAAAGAATAAAAAGCATTCATTTCAGTGAGTTATAAAGGATGAGAGGTGAATTTAACAACTCCACTTGTTAGCTTTCAGATAGAATTCTAAGGTCACAGGAATTCGATCTTGGATATTTTCCATTAATTTAATGATTTTCCTTTAAGATACTCTTTTAAAAAGGGCTGAGGCCATAGCTTACCTTCAAATACCTTAGGACCTTAGTCCAAACCCTGGAACTGGTGTAAAAAAGCTAGATATGCTATGTATGGGGCTGCATGCCCTTAATTCCAACACTAGGGCAGGGAGGCAGAAGCAGGTATATATTCAAGTTTAAGGCCAGCCTGGTCTACATAGTGTGTTCCAGGACAGCCAGTGCTACAAAGTAAGAACCTGTCTCAGAGACAAAACAAAAAACAAAAATAAGCAAACAAAAAATTCAGATGTAATAGTGTGAGTTTATAATCCCTGTGCTGGGGAGGTAGAGACATCGGCTTGAAAGTCAGCCAGCCTGGCACTTGATGAACTCCAGTGAGAAACCCTGAATCAAAACAAACAGAAGAAAAGATGGTACCTGAGAACGACAAGGTTGTTCCTGATCTCCTTATGTATATGCATATATGCACCCCTCCCCCCATGTGCATGCACCCACAATCACGGGCACACATAGTTTTTTTTAAAAGTGCTTGCAACATTTGTGCTGGTTTGACAATATTTGTGGGTGTTTGGTGCAGAGATTGCCTTAGGACAAAGAGGAACAATAGTAGCAAGTACAGCAGTAAACTTGAGGATGAAGACGGCTCGCGTTCATCAAGGGCTGTGCCAGAGACCCTACTTCCTTCTCTTTCAATTGCCCTGTGATGGAGGTTTGTACTTTAGTTTATACAGGGTTTGTCCCCCCCACAAGCACATGAACTGTTCACAAGAGTGGAGACCATGGTCTTAAGAGGTTGTGCCTTTGAGGGGTGATATGAAGCCAATAAGACCTTAAGGATCCCCTATAATGGAATCTTTACAAGAAGAGTCTTTGTAAGAAGAGGGAAACAGAACAGAGGACTCAGCTACATGGATGCTTCCTATCTCTTGCCACAAATTGTTTGTCCCACAAAGACACCAAGTGCAGCCCTTAGACCTCAGACCTTACAAATTCAACTTTGTTTCTTGAGGCCTTAACTGGTCTTTAGTCTTTTATTATTGGCAACAAAAAAAAAATGGCATAAGATAGTTTTGTAATTATCTCACTTCCAAAAAAGAAGACTAACACTTAGAGAAACTGTAAATGACTTGCTTCCAATCAGGTAGTTCTAAAGTCAAGAAAATCCAGTCTGAAGCCCAGACTTTTTTCTTTAATTAGAAAAATTATTTTATATGTATGAGTGCTTTGCCTGCATGTATATATGTCCAGTGCCAAGAGAAGCCAGAGGAGAGGTGATGGATCTTCTGGGACTGTAGTTATAGATAGTTGTGAGCTGCCATGTGGGTGCTGGCAAGACTGGGATCCACAATGCCCAGTCTTAACCTCTTTGGTGACCAACAGAGTGTATGACCTGCATGGATACTACCTTTACCAGTCACCTGGGCCAGGTACAAAGCTGTCCCCGGCTCCCTCAGGGTTCTTCCCTCCTAATTGCCCATGTTTTGGGAAGTTGGTTTTGAGGGAGTCACATGGAGACTAGGTAGAGCCCAGCCAACACATGTACCTTCCTGCCACAGAGTATTTTTGTTTCTTTTTTTTGGGGGGGGGGCAAGTTGAGACAGAGCCTCTCTCTGTAGGCTCACCGTGAAGATTACAGGTATGTGCCACCACACTCATCATGGAAGTCTTTTCAGACAGCACCAGTCAGTGGCTATTCTTCCCAGCACTTGTTTGGAGATACATCTTACACAGCTTGTACCCATCTGGATGCTGTTGACATCCCAGTTTGTAGTAGTTTTTTTCAGAGCTAGAAGGGTACCCTGAGGATGATTTGCCAGCTTATTTTACCCATTTTGGTCACTGTTTTATTTCTCTAATCTACCCTAGTTTCCTTGTGCACGTCATGTCTGGGCTCCTGGGCATCATCTAGCTTTTCCTAAGTCAGGTTTCAGGAAGGGCCCCAGTCACAGCAATAAGAACAGCACAGACAAACTGCCTGTTTAGAGAGCACATCTGTGAATTGAGTGTGACTCTACTCTGAATGCTCTCGGCTTGGGGATGTAGGGAAAAGGCAGCTCTATCTGGGGTATATTGGTCTCTTGATGGAAAAGAGAGCCATACAATGCTTTTTGTTGTTTGGGGATAGAATCTCCATATGTATCTTAGGTTGGCCTCAAAGTCACCACCCTTCCCCCTCAACCCCCTAAGTATTGAGATTTCGTGTGTGACCTACCACCACCCCAGCTCTCATAGAGTTCCTTAAAATGTGTCTAAGCTGCTGTAAGAAACCAGTCACTTGGACAGGGCACAGTGTCACACTCTTTTAATCCTAGCACTTGGGTAGCAGAAACAGGCAGATCTCATTGTAAAGTTCTCTGCTGTTGTTTCCAATGGGTGTTCTTCACAGTTGAGAACATTCTATGGGCTTCATCGTTCAATGCAGGACCTTAACTACTTCCCTGAATTCTTGAAAATAACATTATTCCTTTTTGGAGCTCCTCAAGCTTAAATTATTTGGTTTCCCTATTTAATTTCTAAGTTAGCTTACTGTAGATGACATATCCTTGTGCATAAAACTGTGCCTGCGTCTAGAGTACCCTATATGTAAAAATACTGCACGCTAACACTAACTGATGGCACCAGAGTGTTCTATTTGTTAAGGGAGATAATTAGATGATGAACTCTTATTTTTCAGATGAAAACCCTGTAGTGCATTGAAATGCCATTTTCATGATAAAAGGCAGGCTACCAACAACAGAGAACTGTATTTCAACAGTGTTACACTTCTGCCAGCCTTTACCTGAGGGTTGCAAGGCTGGGGGATGTTCACACCAGCTCACTCTGAGAATGCTTTTTTGGTCCCCACCTGGCACAGTAATCAAGTTCCAAAGTCTTATTAAGCAGGTATACCTTGGACCCAATACTTACATGTAGTCCCTAGCATGAGGATGAAAGATGAGGGGAATGAAGACTATTTGGTTCTCAGCTGGAAATGGTGAGGCAGACAGTCTGCTTGATGGTAGGACATCCAATGAGAGCAGCATAGGCTGTGGTATTACACATCTTCTGTGTCTCTGATATCTTTGTGGCCCCAGGTACCTCGTTAAACCTCTCTAACACTGTTTCTCAGTCTGAAACACACCACCCATCTTCAGACTGTGGATCAAAGGCACTGAGCATAGTATCTGGATCCCAGAAGCCAGTCCCATCTGGGGCTACTATAGTGAGCAATGCTCTGCCCTGCATTCGAGAGCCAAGCAGTGGTGGCCACACATACTCAGCCTTCATTGAGAACAGACACTGCTCACCTCCCAGAGGTGACCTTGACAGGCCAGGTTGATAGAACTGGCTTTCAGTGGCTGGAAGGTCTGCCAATCAAGCAAGGTGACAAAGAGTGCTTCACAGATACTGCTTCAACTTGGCAAATGTCTCCTTGCTCCACAGTGGCAGGCTTGGTGGGAGTTTTGCAAGGCAAGTCCACTCTATGTGTCAGTGGAATCTGAGCTTCTGTAACGAAGATGCCAGCTAACACTAGATAGCCTTTTCTCTTTGTATCCCACAATTTTTATTAGTGTATTCATCTATGAGGATGGGAGCCCGCACCTTGGAGTGGCCTGACTTATAGGATGCCAGAGTTTGAGAGAATGAGACAGAAAGACTGACAGAGATCAAGACCCAGAGAGAAGATGGTGCTGTGGGCAGCCTAGCAACTGTCTGCTTTGACATTTTAACCATGGTCTATCCATCCCCTGGCTCCCTGAGAGTCAGCCATCTTTAAGTTGGGGTTCTGCCCCTTATAATTGTGAGTCCTGATGAGATAAAGTCATTTTTAAAAATTTCCCTTCTAGGGTTGGGGATTTGACTCAGTGGTAGAGTGTTGCCTAGCAAGCACAAGGCCCTGGGTTTGATCCTCAGCTCAAAAAATAATTTCCCTTCTAAAACATAAGACCAAGACTTACCAGGGCTGGAGAGATGGCCAAGCAGTTTAGAGCACTAGCTGCTTTTCTAGAGGATTCAATTTCAATCCCTAGCACTCACATGGTGGCTCACAATCATCTATATCTCCAGTTCCAGATAATCCAATGCTCTTTTCTGGCCTCTGTGGGCACCAGGCACACATGTGGTGCACAGACATTCATAAAGGCAAAACACTCATATGAACAGTAAAAAATTAAATTAAACAACATCATAGAGCAGAGTGTGGAGGGACGCACCTTTAATCTCAGCACTAGGGAGGCAGAGAGGGTGTCTCTCTGTGAGTTCAAGCCCAGCCAGGGTTATATAGTAAGACCCTGTCTCTAAAATGAAAGAAAAAAGAAAGAAAGAAAGAAAGAAAGAAAGAAAGAAAGAAAAGAAAGAAAGAAAGAAAGAAAGGCAGGGAGAGAGAGAGAAGAAAGAAAGAAAGAAAGAAAGAAAGAAAGAAAGAAAGAAAGAAAGAAAGGCAGAGAGAGAAGAAAGAAAGAAAGAAAGAAAGAAAGGAAGGAAGGAAGGAAGGAAGAAAGGACACAAATGTACAATAGTGCCATAGATCAAAATAGAAATCTCCGGACACCAACAAAGCATTCTAGGAACACAATGTAGATGCACTCCTTGAAAGCCTGGTCTCACAAACAACATCCTGAATGTCTTTGCTGGCATCAGGTTGAACAGCCCACATGGGGTACAGTCCACCTTTCTCTCTCAGTATCAGTGAAAGCAGGCCTCCAAGGAACAACAGGAGCATTGAACCATGCCCATCACAGACGCTAACGTTCCCCAAATGCTCCCTCAGGGGTCAGTGACAGAGGGTCTTTTCTTTGTTGGCTCCACCAATCACCCCGACCCTAGGATGGTTTGCATGGAGCCCTTCATTCTCCCCCCCCCCCCAGCTGTGCCCAGGTTAATGACCTGGAAAAGCACGTCATCATGCAAACATTTGCAGAAAGCAGAGGGAGCCCTGACCCAGGCATTTTCCCTGCAGAGGAAATGCTCATGAACCCTGCTTGTTCTGACGACATTTGCATCATTTCTCAAAACTGTGTAATTAAGTCCCGTGTAAACAGATGGGCTCATTTGTTGGGTTCTAATAGCTGTAAAATGTGGATATTGTGTGTACTGACAATTATGAATATTTATCTTTACCAAGAAATATTCTTTAATTTAAAAAATCCTTTATACTAAAGAGAAATTTTGTTTGTTCTTTATAGAGACACACAATGCCTTTTTCATCAGCCAGAGGTAGCCGCAGATTGCTGGGCATCCCTGGGAAGAAGCCACAGAGCACTGTCCCCCTGTGCACAGATTGTGGGTGCATCTTCACCCACAGGTCCATGTCAGGGTCTACAAATGAACTAACAAAACTGGATTCCTAGATAGGTGCCATTTCATGTTTAGGAGCCCAATGCAAGAGTCCAAAGTGGAGATGTGGGCAAAGATACACATAGATGATGCAGAGTGCTGGGTTAATGGTTCCTGGAGCGGGAGAACCATATTACTCATTGGTGTAGCCACTGGTAAGTGGTCCTTAATCAAGCAAGTAACCCCACCACCCCATGCTCATGCAAGAACTCTAATGAAGTACAGCAGGACTCACACACATCAAGACTTGAAAGTGGGAGAGAGGCTTATGGGAAGAAGGACTTCAATGGGAAGAGATTAGAGGTGACAATGGGGTAATATGACCCAAGTACATTGTGTGTGTGTGTGTGTGTGTGTGTGTGTGTGTGTGGAGAGAGAGAGAGAGAGAGAGAGAGAGAGAGAGAGAGAGAGAGAGAGAGAATAAATATGTTTCTTAAAATCATGCCTTCTGTGTTTGAAGGGCTTGCAGTTGAGACCAGAATTTTACCACAGAATCTCCTCCAACGACAGCACCACTCAATACTATCCAGTACAAATAGCTGGCGGACACTAGGAATTTATTTACTGTGACTGAAGAATGGAATTTTACATTTAATTTCATTTTAATCAATTTACACGTAAATAGGAAAAGACACTTAAGGGGTAAACAGTTCTGATGTAGTGGATGCAGAAAGACTCGGAGGGCCTGCAGATTGTGCTCATGAAAAGCTAGTGGGGAGGTAGAGCAAGGAGCCTTAGGGAGGAAGATGCCAGAGGTTTCTGTAGTTCCAAAGGCAGAGTTCCAGCAGGAGCTGGCATTTTCGGAGGAACACACACACACACACACACACACACACACACACACACACACACAGAGACACTCATGTCCTGTTAAGAAAGATAAGAAGAATAAAGACTTGACCAACAAACCCGGACATACTGGGCTTCACATGGGAAACTGACTTCCAGATAACTTCCAAATCCAGTATCGCAAGGCAGCTGTTTTATTCTGTCAGTCTCTGTGCTGAAGCCTGCAACATACTCATCAAACTCACTCACCACAGTTAACCAGTCTTGCTGAAAGGACATACAGCTAAAGAGTGGCTGAGCTTGGTCACACTTATCACTCGAGTCTACTGTTCAGAGTTCACTATGCAGGCAAGGGTCTAGACAAGAATGCAAATCCTAGGAGACTGTTTAAGAAGATTCAGGATCATTCCCAAGCCCTAGTGGTGACATTAGGGTCAGATTCTTCAAGGCCATTGTTTGATTGGGTCTCATCCTGTTGTGTGCTACAGCCTAAAAGAACCAATAGGCACGAGTTTGGCAATAATGTCCATGGTCCTTTCAACAACAATTGTAAAGGTGCATGCAGTGGAAAAAAAAACAGAAGATTCTCATTCATCCTAAGTGTTATGTGGCAGTTTGTCTCAGTGCACCTGCATCAGGGTCCAGGACCACCATTCCATCCTCTCTGTACTTTACTGAAACTTTGCATGACTACACTTAGCTCCACAAACTACCCAACCAGTAAAGCTTCCCAGCATTTTTTCCACTGTGTTTGTGGGGATTCCTGCAAGGTTTGCCTAGCAGTATGTGGTGATATTTTATTTGTACTTTAATAAAAGCTTACCTGGAGAACAGAGGAAAGAGCAAGCCATAATAAGTAAACAAAGAAGTCAGGCAGTGGTAGCACACGCCCTTAATCCTATCACTTAGCAGCAGGATCTCTGTGTGTTCAAGGCCACACTGGAAACAGAGCCAGGTGTGGTGGCACACACCTTAATTCCAACACTAGTTAACCATGGAGGTCTGGAAGTGACAGAGCTGTGTAGGAAGAGGAAGTGATGTAGCTGGACAGACAGCAAATCAGATGGCAGAACAGAAGGCATATAGACCTGGGTAGACAGGAAATGACTCACATTTAGAAGCTGCAGAGTTGATGAGGTAAGGTTGGCTGGTGACTTTCCCTATTTTCCTGATCTCTCTGAGGCTTTCACCGCTATATTTGGCTTTGTGGTTTTTATTTAATAAGACCATTTAGACATTCATCAACAGCAGTGAACTCAAATTTTACCACCCCCACCCCCACCACCACCACCACCACCCCCCCCCCCCCCACCCCCCCTAACTAGGATAGCAAGAGAAGACTAGATAGGGTGAGGGTGGAGCCTTGTTTACTAACAAGGCAGGCAACAGTGTCAATTAACTTGTACCCAAAGCAATTGTCCCCTTCAATACTGAATGTGTGACTAAGACCCAACCTTTCATGGGAGGCTAGATCTCTTACTTTTAGATTTGGGAATCTAAGCAGATGGATAATCACAAATGACTTACAACTGGAAAATTACTAAGCAGTTATCAAACGCACAGAATAAGTAAAAGAAGCTACCAAGAACAAGAAAACAAAGAGCTTATTGTATGGTGTTTACCAAAAATGCATTCATGTGTGGGAAAGAATAAAAATTAGAAACTTTCAATTTGGTATCATTTTAATTATTTTCACCTTTACTAAACACTAAAGATGGGATAGAAAGAACATAACAGCACTACATTTTCCAGGTCTGTGTCCTCTGAAGGTCTTAATTAGACTCCGCTCCCATCCCAGCAGAGCACAGAGGGGGGCAGGATTCCAGATGCAGGATTAGGACTCCGGAGGTAGCTCAACTGGGAGCATGCTACCCAGGCTGAGTTCAGTCTCCAGCACCACATAAACTGGGTTGGGCACACCTGCAATTCCCGCACTCAGTTGTAGAGTTCAAGGTTCTGCTTGGCTGTGTAGCAGGTTCAAGGCCAGCCCAAGCATCCACTCTGGCTTCAGAATAGAAGGAGTTGACACTTGGCCTGACTTAACCAACTTCCTTGTTTTGAGTTCTACTCCCCAGAGAAAGGCAGTGGTTATGGGTACTGACTAACATATGCTGGAAGAGAGGCCTGCTTGGTGGGTGGTCTTGTTAATTAGGGTGACAGGTTCTACTGCTGAATTTACTCTCTTTAAAGATGTATCTACAGCATTTTGAGGTAACTTTGTGTAAGTGTTGTTGTCCAGGTAGGTTTTAGGGTCCAGCCTTCCTATCCTTCCGCTCTTTTTACTCGCTGCCCTTCTTTGCCCGCCTCTGCTCTGGTCACAGCAATGTCTGTCGTGTTAGTCAGTGAGTGTCCCTCCTAATCGTCTCCTAATATGTGTGCTTCCACAGCTGGCTGCTGTATGTGCACACATACACTACTTTAACTTTCAGTCACTTTTCAATTTTATACTTACTTATTTACTTTGTTTTCACATCCCGACCAAAGTTTCCCCTCTCTCTTCTTCTCCCAGCGCCACCCCCCACATCTCACCTCTTCCTGCCTGCCCCCTCAACTCTTCCTCTGTTTCTCTTCAGAAATGGCAGGCCTCCCGTGGGTATCAACCAGCCATGGCAGATGGAGTTGCAGGAAGACTAGGCACCTCCTCTTCTATTAAGTCTGAAAGAGGCAATGCAGTATCAGGAACAGAGTCCCAAAGGCAGACAACAGAGCCAGAGACAGCCCCTGCTCCCACTGTTAGGGGTCCCACAAGAAGACCAAGCTACGCAACTGTAACCTATGTGCAGAGGGTCAGTCCTGCAGGCTCCCTGGCTGGCAGTTCAGTCTTTGTGAGCCCCTAGGAGCCCAGGTCAGTTGACTCTGTGGGTTTCTTGGGTGTCTTTGACTCCTCTGGCTCCCACAATCCTTCCTCCCCCTCTTCTGTAGGACTCCCCGAGCTCCCCCTGATGTTTGGCTGTGGGTCTCTGCATCTGTTTCCATCAGTTGCTGGAGGAAGCCTCCCTCATGGTAACTGGGCTAGGCACCAATCTATGAGTACAGAAGAATATCACTAGGAATCATTTCACTGACTACTCTTCTTCTTCTTCTTCTTCTTCTTCTTCTTCTTCTTCTTCTTCTTCTTCTTCTTCTTCTTCTTCTTCTTTTCCTGTTGTGTTTGCTTCTATCCTAGATCTCTGGGCTTTCCAGACTTTGGGTCCTGGCCCTCCAGGCAGTTTCATTTACTTAAAAAAAAAAGTTTATTTATTTATTATTTTGAGACAGAGTCACATATATCCCAGGCTGGCCTCAAATTTACTGTGTAGCTAGGGATGACCTTGAACTTATGATTCTCCTGCCTCCATGCCCAAGTGTTGATATTACAAGTGTGTACCACCACTCCCACATTTTACTGTGTGTAGGGGATTGAACTCGGACCTTTGGGCAGAGTGAGCAAGTAATCTACCAACTGAGCTACATCTCTAATTCCCCTCAATAGGATCATTTTATACATATTTTACATATCTGGTTTATCTCAAGATTTTATGAAAATCTCCAATATCCATCTGATTCTAATTCATTTTTAACAGCTGTAAAATATTGCGTACTAATGATCTAATGTGCACATGCTTTCACTCCCTTCCCTTCAGTCTTCCACTTTGTCAATTGTGCCCTAATAAAAAACAAAGTTTTTTTTTTTTTTTAACTGCATTATACTATATTGCTAAGCCTAGTGTTGCTAACTCAAAGGATGGTACAGTGTATTTTTCAAAGGAAGATGCTAGTAGCCTTTGTTTCTATTGTTACAAGTGACTCTCGGGATTTTTTTCACACTGGGAAAGTAAGGTGCGGGACTGCCAATGCCCTTGAAGGTCCTTTACAGTCCAAACTTCCCTGCTTCTGTGGCCCTGCAGGCTGCTGCAGTGATGTGGGATTCCTCACTACTGCAGCATCTCGAAGGAGGCTCTGGATCTGGGACCTGCAGTAGGTACGCAGAGTCCTCAGTGTGGACTCTGGGCATGGTCTGGAGAAGGAGGCTTATTTTGACCTGCCTGTGTCCTGATATGGGGGCCGAAATGAGAGCTGGACAGTGAGGCTAATCACTAAGCTCCAAGCTTCTGCACTATATGCTGTATTTTACCTTAACAGAAGCCAAGGTGCTCCTGGACACACCCATACAGCCTCAGTGTTTGGGCACTTTTTCTAGGGTGATTCTAAGATTTTAAAAATAAAGGTAAACACTTGATATATTTTCGGAAAGTTACAGCTCTTTGTGTCCATTTATCCATATTGCACCTTCTGAGCCAGGTACAGAGATCTAAACCTACGAGTCTTCAAGCATACTGTCCATCTAGACAGAATAGTAGCACCAGGCAATGCTCAGGCATACAAAGTAGCCAGCTTCAATCCATTCACTTCATGTGCACACTCTCATTTATCCTCAAGCCCCTCAGCACCCCAGGTTCATTCTTGTCTTTATTTAACAAATGGGCAATGTCCTTCATGGTCACAGAACCCGGAGGTAGTGCATTCTGTCTGCAGACCTCAGATTCTTAACACAAGGTAACACTGCAAAGGCAGTAGCAGCAGTGGGGCAAATACTGCATGGCTTCTGGGGTGTCAGCAATGTCACCGGAAACTCACATGGTGATGGAGGCTGTAAGTGTTGACACACCCATATAAACACCAACTAAACACGGACAGACAGTTCACACCACATTTCCTTTTTTCTGTGTGGCCTGGGGTAGGCTGGAATCCACACAGATTCCCGCTTCCAATTCCAGCTCTGCCTGCAGACCTTAGGCAAGTTCCCTGGCCTTTCTGATGAATCACACTGTGGGTTCTTCCTTGCACCAAGTCCTGAGGAAGCCCACGCCACTAGCACTGGGTGAATAGTAGAGCTTGCTGTAAAACACCCTGTCTTCCCCTCCTTTCTTCCTTCTGGGGAGAAGGAGGGCAGCGACTTGGCTCCGCGTGGCTGTCCTCTGGGTGCTCTCCGCCCGAGTTCCAGCTGCACAGGAGCCAGCCTCAGTGCTGGAGCCAGACAATTCTTTTTCCACTAGGCTGCCCCAGCCGGGTGGTGGACATGGTCTTCGCAAATAGCTATTTATTTGCTTATCTGCAAGGAAGGAGGGGAGAGGGGCAAGTGATAGAGGACAAAATCAATTACTATTTTTCATCTTTGACAAAGTAATTAAGGCCATAGCGACTAGCTAATTCCGACCGAATGGCTGCGCACTGATGGATGCGGATTTACAGCCTCCTTGGCTGCGGTGTGCACCGGCCCAGATTATCACTCTGAACAGCCGGCAGAGGAGGCAGGGGGTGGAAGCCTATGCGGAGTGGGTGACAGACTTTTCACCCCACCCATTTCTGCTTTTTAATTAATTTATTAATTTTATTTAATTCTGCAGCCCCAGCCTTGAGCTTCACAGGCGCTGACACACAACTAGACTCCAGATGATGTGCCCCAGGGCCAGGCTTCTACTTCTCTAGGTTTGGTGGGGGGTGTCGCATTTTTGGCTGGTCACTGTCCTTTCAGAGCGCTTCCTCTGCTTGTCAGGTCTCTGAGCCCTTCCTCCACTCTCTCCGCAGCCCCTCCTTTCTGGAATCTTGCGGCTGGAGGAGGGGGCCTTTGTGGAGCCTGAGCTGTAGCTGCTCCTGCACGTCACCCGCCTCTGCAGGGCCTGATTAGCCCCATGCTAACCCAAATGCGCACTTGACCAGGCGACGCGTCAGGTCTGGAGACTGAGCGGGGGCGCTGGACATCACTCACGCTCAGCCAGCGACGACTTAGCGGGGGTGGGGGTTGGAACGGGACGGGGGGGCGGGGAAGTGTCTTTCACGACCAGCCACCTCCGTACTGGCCAGGCTCGTTCAGTATGCGTCAAGTGTTTGGCGGGGGCTGCTCGAATGCAAATTTGGAGACTGACCAGAGGCTCTGAAGTCGTGACTATTTGCTGTTAAAGTGGCCCTTGGACCGCAGAGTCAGACATGAATCTAACTAGGTGCGGAACTCACTACTCCACTGAGGCCAAGGCTGCCCTCCACATTTATCCATTTCCTTTCTTGGGAATCTGGAGTCTGGAATTTGAAGAAGAGTATATATATTTTTTGGGGGGAAGAGGGGGGGAGAGATTCCGGGGTTGTCATCGCTTCCGCTTCCAGAGCCGCCTTCTGCCAGAGTCCTCCAGAGTCCCCCTCAGCCCCTTATTCCTCCTCTGAGACCTTCCCCATTTCTTGGTTGAGTAGGTGTCTGGTGCAGGTGACAGGCTGTGGAGGGGTTAGTAACCTCTTAGGGGAGGCGGTTCAAAATACATCTTCTGACCTTTGCTTCCATAGCGTTAACATTGGGATCGTTTCTGAAAGGCTGTTGGCAAACTTAAACGCAATAATTTCATGGAAGCCTTGCAGATTGGCCCAAATAGTGAAAGTTCAGTTAACAGTCTATAAAAGGCTGCCTGGAACCTAAAAGGCACTGGAAAGTCAGGGAAGGCTCCCTGGCTACCTACTCACCCCTTCCCGTACCACTCCCATCTCCAAATAGTGCAGACCCTGAATCCAGTGGCTGTCCTGGTAGAGCCAGGCTCACAGAGACATCTACCACTTTTGGCGTCTTGGACGGGTGAGGGAGGAGACCAGGGCTGTCTCAGCAATGCCCCCGGCGCCCACTGCAATCTGCCTCCTCAGCCTGCGCTCTAGGCCGCAGTGGCTTTGTCCTGGCTCTGCCGGGAGACGGCCCAGTCGAGTGCGACGGCACTACCCGGAGGCAGTAGGTCCCCGCTGAGCTGAGCACCGTGCTTTCCAAGCCTCACATTCGAGGCCACGGTTCCCTAGCTAGGCTGTCAAGACAAGAGACGAGGGAGGCATACTGCTGCGAATTCCCTTCTAGTCTCTTAGTGACATCTTTGCAAAGGGCTTTCCCTTTTTGTAATTGTGGCCGTTGCCTAATACCCTAGGTAAAGTCCACGGTCCACCTTTACATAACCTTGGCCATTCTAGTCGCCGGCGCCCATTTTAGGGTTGACAGTCTTCTTATGGTTTCCCAGAGGACCAGATCTGCCCCGGGTTGCTGGGGTTCCTGGCTTAGGATAAAACTGCACTTTCCAATCAGGCTTGACTTTAAAGGATTTGTATTTAAAGGACTATGGAGAAAGGATAGGTTTGTAAGGGGCCGAAGGACTAAGTCGGTATAAGTCGGTGTTTAAAAAAATCGTAATTTTTTTTTTCCCAGAAGAGCCTAAAAAATACAGTGAGAAACAGCAATTGTACCCAGGATTAGCAGAGACAAAACAGATGCAAAAAACAAACAAACAAACAAACAAACAAAAAAACCCCAAACCACTAGATTTGTTTACGGAACGAAAACTAGGGATCCTTCCCAGACTGGCTTTCCAGAAAGGTTGGGATGTGGGCATCTAGACTCCATGCACTGACAAGACAAGTGTACCCTCACCAAATGCAAGACCCTAGCCTGAGACAGGCATTGCAGATCTGGCTGGATACCTGAGACAGGCCCGCCATTATTTGGGGGAGTGATACTTTGGAATCTGTATGAGATTCAGGGAGGCCTAAAGCGAAGTTGGTGGAAGAGGACCGATTTAATCCCCTGCCTTACTACAGCCCAGTCTACTTGGTTGGCGGCTGCGCCTCGTCTTGGAGTCTTGGACGCAGTGGAACGTGTCTCTCCCATGTTTCCCTTAATTAGGAGGAGGCAAACTTTTCTTGTTCCCTCCCACAGCTTTGGTTTAGTAATCAACCCACATGAGTCACGCCAAGCACGCAGCCCCCTCCTGCCCGAGTGACAACGGGGCAGCATACTCCAGGCTGTTGTCCCTTTAAAATCCGAATCCAAAGGGGTAATGATTTATCAAACGTGTATTATCAGGAAGATGTCAAACGAAGGGCACCTTGCTTCCCACTGACGCAAACCCGGCCTTTCCGGGGAGATATAGAAAGCGCCTCTTGTTCCCGGGCCAAACCTAGTCCAGTAGCAGGTTTTGCTCTACAATTCGAGCTGTTGTCTGCATCAGGCATGGTGAGTACTTGCTTTTTTTCTCCTAAGAGGAAAGGTGGATGTGGGGATCAGGATGGCAGGTTCATTTTGGGGTATTTCTTTTTGGAAATATCTGTGCAGTAGGCGAGAGGCAGAGAACCATTTTCGAAGGCTTAAATCCGGGTGTTCTATTCGTACTTGGGAGCTTTGCCTGAGGGCAGAGAGAGGTTTACCTAGTCTGTGGAGCTGAGAATTCAGCCGCACCAAAATCCGATCCCAGGCACTGTCCCTGGTGCTGAAAGTCAGGATCGCGCACCGGCGAGTGGATTGAGAATGCCGTCTGGAGCCCAGGTTTGCTACGCTTAAGCTCCCCCTGTGCGTTTGTGAAGCGGGTTTAAGGGGAGGGAGGCTTTCGGTTGAGGAGAAGGTAACTTGATTAGCTTCACAGTGAACGAATTATTTATATTAATGTGGAACTCTGGAAGGTAACACTAGCATGAGGAAGCCAAAGGAAAACCTACTGCTGGCAAGTCTTTACGCTTAAAATTCAAAGGGAGAAAGCTAATGAAAATTATTGGTGAGTTTTGGTCCTCAGTCAAGACCAGAGGAAAGAAGAATATTAGATTCCAAGTAATAGACAGCAAAATAAAAATACTTGGCAAGATCCGAATACCTTTCTAGGGGTCTGGAATCAAATGTAGAGTGCGTAAGGGTCAAAGCCAGTTACTACTTTGTGTGTTCTATTTAGTTTATTGTTTCAGTGGTGGGCTATTGGTTGTTGGCAATATTTTGATAAAAACCCTCCACCCTTGACGATCCTGGGCGACCAAGGAAGGTTTGGAATACTGGAGTTTGAATTTACCTATGTGGCTTCCAGCCCTGGTCTAGGCCAGAGCATCGGTTTTGTGATCACAGCTTGTCTATGAGAAAAAGGAAAAAAAAAAAAAAAGGCAATGTGCATTGTTGAATGACAAAGGAAATGGGGCGGAAAATTAAAGAATCTTTCCACAATGGTGAAGAGGATGTGGTACCCATGGCTTTGATTTGAAATCCACAGAGGGCAGGGAGCTCCTGTCTGTAGGGTTATTTCTACACTGCCCGCCCCCTTTCCCCTTCCAAAACCGCTCATGCTTCTTTCTTAGTTCATCCTCCACGGGGGAAAATATTAGCGTCTTCATGTCCCAGGGTTACAGATGGCACTGGCGAGTTGAGAGACACCGATTCCATTTGCTCCCCGGTGTATTTTGTGTCTGGACCGGAATGCGTGCATCTGTGTATGCAGATGCATATATTTTATTTTTAATGCTGCCATGACCTTTTTTTGTTTTGCACGAACTTGACGTTGTGTTTGCAGGATTGCAGTACTTCAAAGGAAATGAATAAGCAACCAGCCAACAGCCTGGAGGCAGCAGTGCCAGGCCACCGAGACAGCCCCCGTGCACCCAGGACCAGCCCTGAACAGGACCTGCCTGCTGTGGCCGCTGCCACCGTGTCTACAGCCGCGGCGCCACGTGTGCCCAGGTCGGCTTCCACTGGCGCCCAAACTTTCCAGTCCGCAGATGCGAGAGCCTGCGAGGCACAGCAGCCGGGTGTAGGCTTTTGTAAACTCAGCAGCTCCAGGGCACAGGCGACCTCCGGGGCCCTCCCGGACTTAAGCGAAGGGCACAGCGCACAGGCCAACCCCCCTTCCGGGGCCGCTGGGGCCGGCAACGCGCTGCACTGCAAGATCCCAGCTCTGCGTGGCCCGGAGGAAGACGTGAATGTGAGTGTGGGCAAGGGCACGCTGGAGCACAACAATACACCAGCTGTGGGCTGGGTGAACATGAGCCAGAGCACAGTGGTGTTAGGTACCGATGGCATCGCGTCGGTGCTTCCAGGCAACGTGGCTACCACTGCCATACCGGTAAGCAGGTCACCAGCGGCTGCGCTGCCTGCTGCTCTCCAACCGCGGGAAGGGAGCTGGGTCCTGGCGGGTGCACGTATGCTGATGGGGAAATGGGTTGGCAATGCCAGGTGGTGGATGCTGGAGGCAGCTTTGGGGCTTTGGAAGCTCGCATTGCTGGGGGCGGGGGTCAGGTCATCAGTTAAGGTTTGGGGTGCGTGTGCGGGTGTGTGTGTGTGTGTGTGTGTGTGTGTGTGTGTGTGTGTGCAGCGACCGTGCCAGCAAGGTTTGGACTTGCCCTTCTCAGCCTCAGCGGTAGAACCGGTGCAGAACCGCTAAATAAAAGCAGATAGATTTTACATCTTGCAACAGACGTCCCCATCCTATCAATGTCTGGGTCTTTTTATTTCTTCAAAAATCAAAATTCCGATTCAAAAAGAAGCACGGAGACAAGCCTGGGGTGGTATGGGAGGTGGATGTAGCTTATTCTGAGGGCTTTTCCGGGTGAGCCAAACTTCCAACCTGTGAACTCTTTTAATGAGAGGCCGCTGAAGTTTATTAAGCATCAGGGTCTCTTAACTTGGGCCCTTCCAAATCTCAGTATCTAATTTTTAAATTTTTCCCCTAACAGAGGCTCTCTCACTTGGGCAAGGTTCAGTTCAGGCCCTTCCCATTTGTATCTCTCCTGTATTTACCCCTTAGCCAGAGATAGGAAAAAGCCTCCAGAGCCGGCCCTCATCTCCCGACCAGTGATAAATGCAATCTCCCCTCCACATACGCTTTGTTTCTGTCTCACCCCAGTGGCTTCTCTTCCTTTTCTGATTTCTTCTTTCCCTCATGCTGTTTCAGAGACTCCAGCTCTTCTCCTTCCAGGGCCTGCCTTTCCTCCAGCTCCCCTTCAACCTTGGACTCATGGGCTAGGTGTGTGGTCAGAGCTCAGGCTTTGAGTGGGCCAGATTACCACCATACGAACCACGTAGGGCTCAGAGCTTTCTGTTCCTAATCACCACCCTCTCCCAACGTACATAGTAGGAACTCAGCCATCCTGCCATCAGGGTAACTGGAAAGAACCTCACATCTACACGTTTCTTTGCTTTGAGCATTTCTTTCTAGACCCTTGTTCTGTGTATATTATGTGCTTTTTAACAGCATGGACCCAACAGGGGAATAGAAAATGTTTCACACACCTCTCTTTACCTCTGCACTGCGACAAAAAAGAGCTGGAACTCGCTTACCTTGTCAGCTGTGTTTGAGGGTGGGGCTAGGGGTGGAGGCGGTGTGCGGGAGGAATGGCCAGGGAACTTTAAAGGGCCAGAGAGGCCTCAGAGCACCAGCCTTTCAGCCCTTCTGACACTCACTCAGCCCTTCTTCTTCAGCCCCTAAGGCTGTCTTCTCTCTTGACCATCACTGCTTTATCTTCTGTGACTGGGAGACCCTGAAGTACTCCCAGCTGGCACTTGCTAGGTGAAGGGTGGCTGGGGAGAACCTCCATGTTTGGGTGTCAGGAACACTTTCAGAGTTCATGCAGTCCCTCCCCATCCTTTGTGCTGAGGCTTTCTAGAATCAGGAACACATGGGCTTGGAGACATGAGCCCTGAGAGTTACAGACTGTTTAAGCTGACAGATGCCTCAGAGACAGGTATTCAGACGCCCCCCCCCCCCCAGATGTGGATACAGGCTGAGCCCAAGCCACTTACTTGCTGCCTTTGCTTAGTAGGAAGAACTAGATCAGAAGTCGTGGTCTTGGCTGGCCTGTCTCTTACCACGTCCATCTTCTCTCTTCTCTCTCTTGTTCCAACCCCAGTTCTCTGTCTTGCCCATTTCCCTCGCTCCAGGTTTGAAGGATGCACCTTTTGAAATTAGCTGAGTGGACAGGTTTTGCCTGGGAGCTTTGGCAGAGAAAGTGAGGCAGGGGCTATGGCTGGCTTTAAGCATTGCAATTCTTTTGGCACACATTTTGAAGAAGGCACTGAGGAAGGATGTGCAGTGAGGGTTGTTTTTAATGGGGGGGGGGGGGAATTGGTTAGGAACCTGCTTGCTGGGAACCCAGGCATGATACCGGTGGGGGGGGATGTCTGCTTGCCAAATGAACTCCTGATGAGAGGTTGGGTATGAAGGGGGAGTTGTGCTTGCTTACAGGAACAGGGTTTGGGGAAGGCTGCTTGCTGGTGTGCCCTGACTGTAGGATTTGGGAAACAGAGGTCTGATTAAAGTGGATCTTTACAATAAAATTTGGGGGCCTGCTTGCTAAAAGATTCAGTGCAGGGGTGAGGGCTCTGCTCATAGTTGCATCCTTTCCTCAGATTTGGGATCCTGCTTGCCGATGCATCCTCTGTTGGAAATTGGGGGTCTGCTTGCGGGGAAAGACCCTCAGCTGTGGAGGGGGAGGACGGAATGGGGCCTGCTGAGGACCTACCTGGGTCTGCTATCGACAATGTGCTTTTCCGCCCTCAGGAGGACGAGCAAGGGGATGAGAATAAGGCCCGAGGGAACTGGTCCAGCAAACTGGACTTCATCCTGTCCATGGTGGGGTACGCAGTGGGGCTGGGCAATGTTTGGAGGTTTCCCTACCTGGCCTTCCAGAACGGGGGAGGTATGGCTTTTCAGCTCTTTCCGCCTGCGGAGGGGGCGGGCACTGGAGGGTTGGGGGAATGCATCCGAAGACCTTAGGCAGCGGTTGGGAGGGATGCTTGGGACAGTTTGGTCCTCTGCAGGCCGGACTGCAGGGGCGAATGGAACCCCCTGGATTTCAGAGTGGAGAGGGGCTCAGCTGAGGCATTGGCCTCATTAGGGGTCCTCTTCTGGCCCACACTGGGGACTGGGACACAGCCAAGTGTACGGGGAAGCAGGGATGTTCGAACTCTAGTTAGATGTTGAGTAGTCAGGAAGCACGTACTTAATCGCTGGAAATGCACTTTAGAGCCAGATGTCCTGCAGTCCTGGAGGTCGAATTGTGTTTGCCTTAAGGTTGTAAGTGGGAAATGCGAGCCTCCTTCTCGGTTGGAGGCTGCGAAATGAACCACCGTGGCAGAATGCAGGGTGCAAGCAAGCAGTGGGGAGCGTGGGACATACCTAATCAGAGGCTCCTTGGGAGCACCCCACCCCAACTCCCCTTCTTGGGAAGAGGCAGAAGTTATTTTAATTTTAGTCATTTAGCAAAGACGAATCTTCTTCCAAGTGTCCTCACTGTGTGAAAGACGCTGCCCTTGAAAGAAGAGTGGGGGCGCCAAGGAGCATGCATTAGAACTCACTGAATCTCCAGTGTACCCACCAGGAAGGAACTGAATACAGTCAGGGTCCGTTGGCTTGCCGTCTGAAGTCGAGGCGAGGGGCTGGCTGCATGCCCCAGGCCAGCTAACAAGGACCCTCCAGGAATTCAACCTCAACTGGACCAGAAGTGCAAGAAACACGCCCCTCGCCTAGTCCTCTGGCCTGGCTAGGGGCTTAGGTTCGCGTCAGGAGGTATTTGGTGTCCGGAGTGGAGCCGGTGCTGCCGCAGGAAACAGTTACGGTGTAAAATAGAAGACACTTTCCTCCATGCCCCGCACCTCCAGTTTCCAACAAGGCACTTGACAAGTACTAATGCGGTCTGGTCTGCGGAGTGTTAGCAATCAGGGGTGCTCTGGAAAACTAAGAGGACTTAGGCGCCCCAGCTGGGTTTCCATTATTTTTTTTCCCAGCAGGGCTGAGTGCAAGGGTGTGGGAGGAGGTGCTGGTCCCTGGGTCGCAAGGACCTGGAAGGGGGTTTGCGTGTTGGGGATGGAGCGAGGGGAGGGATTCCAGCAGAGAGCTTTTGCCTGCCCTATATTCTCCAGGTCCTGAGGGCCTTAAGGGGCTTCGGAGAAAAGCCGAGGCTTTCTCCGAAGAGCGGCTTAGGCGCCCCACAGTCCGCAGCAAGAGTGGGGAGCTTGGCTCTACCTCCTCAGGACAGGAAGGGTCGCACAATGAACATTCTTATTTTATCTTTAAAAGTGTCTATCCAGAGAGAGTAGAAGAGGAGCCCAAGCCTACACCCTAGTAGTTCCAGGCAGCTGCTGAGACCTTCCCTCCTGGAAGCTCTGGCAGGAAATGCCCTTCTGTGGGACCAACCCAGAAGTCAGGGGAAAGAGTGGTTTCTTCATCTGGGCAGTCTTCTGGACTCTGTTATCTCTACTCCCCAAATTGACCTTGCCTCTTGTGAGGGTGTTCCCTGGTAATTCCCTCCAGGCCTGGGAATCCTTGCAGAAAAAGAACTGCCCAGAACCCACAAAGGCAGTAGGGGCCCTGCATCTTCCTCTGGGCCTTCTGAGGGATCAAGTTGAAGGAGAATCACTTCTGGGGGCTCACAGTCTAGACAAGACAGCCACATAAATATTCTGAAGAGAAGGATACTTGGGGCAAGGGACTGTGGGAAGACTTCTCCCCAGAAGGAGGGCTGAGAAGTGAACTCAATGAGGAGAAGGAAGTTGAGAAGTTTGCAAAGGTGATGCCACCTGTGGTGTTGGTATGGGCAGGAACTTGGCTGAGTGAGTGGCCATCCAGCTGCTCTCAGGAGGAGCAGGCCAAGCTCTGGAGGGCCTGGGGGGTGAAGGTGTGTGGTTCTCTTGGATTACTGTACAAGAGGCTTTCTAATTCCAGCTTAGCTGAGCTTGAGTCCTTAGAGGGCCTAGGCATTGATGGGAATCCACAGAATCTGCCTCCAGTGAAAGGCATGGATTTATGGAACCATTTCTGGGGTGGGAGTGGGAAATGGAAGCATTGTAAAGAACAAAAGACCATTAGCACACAACTTCTTGTCTGGTAGGAAATTGAAGCAAGTACTGAATTCCAATGTATACTTTTAATTTTTGGAAGAAGACCCCAAACTGCCCTGTGGGTGCCTTCTGTTAAGCTGGGATACCAAAAGCTTCTTCGGTTTATTATAAGAAGCATAGCCCCAGTCCAGAGGGTTAAGTTGGGCCAGAGCCCTGCTGTGCCTCCTGACTCTTCCTTTCCACTGTCTTTCCAAGGTGCTTTCCTCATCCCTTACCTGATGATGCTAGCGCTGGCTGGCTTGCCCATCTTCTTCCTAGAGGTATCACTGGGCCAGTTTGCCAGCCAAGGGCCTGTGTCAGTGTGGAAGGCCATTCCAGCTCTACAGGGTGAGTGCGGTTCTCCCCTCTGCCTCCCAGCCCTGCCTCTCTGCCACCTTCTAGATTTAGGGAGGGGACCTGCTCTGTCCCTTTTTTCCCTCCATCATCGGCCATTGTGGGGTCGTGGGCAGATTTTCTCCATTTCCCTGGTAGACAGTGTCCACTCCACTGCCTATGCATCCGCCTGTGTGGAGCATCTGTGTGGGTGTGAGTCTGGCATGGGTGTGGGACGACATGAACACGGATCCTTCACCTTTGCAGGCTGTGGCATTGCGATGCTCATCATCTCCGTCCTCATAGCCATATACTACAACGTGATCATTTGCTACACACTCTTCTACCTGTTCGCCTCCTTTGTATCTGTGCTGCCCTGGGGCTCCTGCAACAACCCATGGAACACGCCAGAATGCAAAGACAAAACCAGACTTTTACTAGGTAAGTTTGGGCCTATGTAGCTGTACGTCTTATGCAATTCAGTCATTCAACAGATACTCAGCCCTTACTATGCAGGGAAGGCCCCATACTAGGTTGTGGGACATAGAGGTGAATTCAAACATCCAGACATCCTTAACTCTAACACTTAAAAAAGCTCATGGCAAAAGGGGCTAGGAGAGAGGAAAGTCTTGTTTGCTCCCAGAGCACTGGTGTGTTTGTTAAATGTGCAGGTTAACACTCCTACTGGGGAGGCTGGCTTTATTAGAGTGGGTGAAGCCAGGAAATTTGCATTTTTGCCAAGCTCTCTCTAGGACCTTGTTTTGTGTCATTGAGTGCTTGTCAGCCCAGCTGTGTGATCTGGGAGGGAGTTAGGAACACTCCTTGGCTTTTTTTTTTTTTTTTTTTTTTCCCCAAGGCAGACTTCTCAAAACAATGCTATAAGTTTTAGATTCCAGGAACCCCACACAAGCGATTCCTGAGCTTGTGTCCAGACTCTGACCCAGACTCTGATAGAAATGCATGTAGTACGAGGGCCAGGGAGAGGGCTGCCTGCTGTGGGGAGAGAGGAAAATTGTGCTGGGTGTGTGAAATCCATGAGATCCGGGAGTCTGGGAACACATTTTCAGCTTATTGGGTGGAAGGAAACAGTGAATGTCAGGAGAGTTGGGAAATAGAAATAATTACTGTTCTGTGTTCTGTACTCCGCCTCCTTATGTTGAGCTGAGAAAAGATGGGAGTGGGGTGGGAATCTATGACAGCAGTGTTGAAAGTGTTATATCCGTGGCAGCAGCAGTGGTGGGGGTGGATACTGTTAGTCATTTTGGGAAACTATGGTCAGTTTATTGGGTACCTATAAGCAAGAGCTCTCTCCCAGGATAATGTGCTTGTTTTCCATGTAAGGTGGGTTCTCACTGGGGCCAGCTATACACGATCACTGTGATCTGTTGGTAATGCTCACTTCCCCAAACAGTTCTTTCCCCTACAGAGCCCATACCTTGCAAAACTTGGACATTATTTGTCCCTGTGGGTATGTGAACAGCATAAAATGAGTTCTTCCTTCTTGTATTAGTTACTTTCTGTTGCTATGATAAAACGCCATGGCCAGAGGTGAGTTTTGGAAGAATGAGTTTATTTTGCCTTATGGTTGAGGGAAGGTCCAGCAACAATTGGCAGGCATCACATCAGGAAACAGAGAACAAACTGGAAATGGGGTTTCTTAGTAAGCGTTCTAATGCTGTGAAGAGTCGCCATGACCACCGCAACTCTTACAAAAGAAAGCATTTAATTGGGGGCTTGCTTATGGTTTCAGAAGTTTAGTTTCCCATCAGAAAAATGGCAGCATGCAGGCAGACATAGTGTTGGAGAAGTAGCTGAGAGTTCTACATCCAGATCCCCAGGTGTGCAGAGTTTGGACTGAAGGGACACATCTCTATTGTTCCTCTCTTTTGGTCTCATTCAGAACTTCTCCAGTTAGAGGCTGGGTGTGGCGTGTGTGTGTGTGTGTGTGTGTGTGTGTGTGTGTGTGTGTGTATAAAAGCACTATACTGTAAACTGTGTCCTTAGATATGGGATGATATCTCGAGACTACAACAGGCAGCAGGAACACAGAGACTGGGCCTGGTGTGGGCTTTTGAAACCTCAAAACCCACCACAGTGACACACTTTCTCCAACAAGGTCACACCTACTCCAACAAAAACCACACCCCATAATCCTTCTCAAGTAGTGCCATTCCCTGATGACTAAGCAATTAAATGTATGAGCCCATAGGGGTCATTCATATTTAAACCATTGCATGAGGCAATGCTATAAACCCTCAAGCCTGCTCCGAGCTACTTCCTCTAGCAAGGCCACACCTCCTAAACCTCCCCAAATAGCACCACCAACTGGGGACAAGTACATGAGTCTGTGGGGGACATCTCTCACTGAAATCACTATACCTCTGTAGTCCCAAGATATCATCCCATAAGTAAGGACACAGTTTACACTGTAGTGCTTTTACACAGACATACATGTAACACCCATGCTGCACCCAGACTCCACCTGGAGAAGTTCTGAGTAAGACCCAAAGAGAGGAGCAATAGAGATACATCCCTTCATATCTGGAAGTGCTCAGGAATGGGGCTTGCACAGGTTCCCAGTACAAGATTCCACTCTGAATACATGACTAAGGTTAAGTGTCCCTCAGGATCTGTGGGACTCAGTGTCCTGGCTCTACTCTTTCCCTCTTTGTAGTTTTTTTTTTTTTAATTCTTTACTCTTTGGGGGCCCCACCCCCTCGGGGTCCATGAAAGTGAAGCCTAGAGCTTGCTACCATGGAGGTAGGTGACCTAAAACTGCATTCAACCCCCCAGCTCTGGAATGCCAGGGCCCTGCACTGTGGCAGACATTTTTTACTTAGTTTTTTTGTTTCTACTTAGCATGAAGAAGGCTGTTAAGTGCTCTGCTGTATGGTAGAGTTTTTTTTTAAAGCTGTATTTTTTTTTTCCTTTTAGCTTTCTCAGGCCCTGTGTGTAAATTCAGGTCACGTTGGAATACCAAAATGTAGTTTTTTTGTTTGTTTTTTTACTCTTTATTCTTTGGGGGCCCACCACTCAGCTCCCAAATAAATACATAGAGACTTATTCTTGCTTATGAATGCCTGGCCTTTGATTGGCTTGTTTCTAGCCAGCTTTTCTAACTTAAATAATTCCATTTCTCTTTAATTACGTTTTGCCTCTGGCTTTTTGAACTTTTTTAAATTCTATCTATCTTTCTTTCCTCCTTCTTACTCCATGTCTGGCTGGGTGGCTGGGTGGCTGGGTGGCTGGGTGGCTGGGTGGCTGGCTCTGGTGTTCTCTCCTTTTCTTGCTCATCACTCTTCTTCCTAGATTTCTTCTCCTATTTATTATCACTGCATGCTAACCTGCCTATTTCTCTCCCGTCTTGCTATTGGCTATTCAGCTCTTTATTAGACCAATCAGGTGTTTTTAGACAGGCAAAGTAACACAGTTTTACAGAATTAAACAAATGCAGCACACCTTTGCTTCATTAAACATATATTCCACAGAATCAATGAATAGTTTTATCGGGGTAAAACAATGGCACCCCAACCTGACAGCTGCTTATCAGAATCACCTGGGTATGAGCAATATCACTTAAGGAGCAATCCTGATGAATTAAAAATAGGCTGTGGTGGTGAGTCTATGGATCAGTATTTCAAAAATTTCTCAGATCTGTCAACTTATCTCAGTTGACAGAGTATTTGCCTGTCATGCATGAAACCCTGAATTTGAGCCACAGCATGGCATAAACTTGGTGTAGCAGCACATGCCTGTGACCACCCCAGCACCCTGGCGGTGGAGGCTGGAGGAATGGAAGTTCAAAGTCATCCTTGTCTGCACAGCAAGTTTGGGGCCATGCGAGTTACATGAGATCCTGTCTCAAAAGAGAAACAGTATTTTGCTCAGGTCCAGGCCCAGGTAGGAACTGCCAGGCTAGAAGCTGCTTGCTTCCTTTTTGTTTTTCTTGCTGTTGGGGACTGAACCCAGACATGTGATCCTCTATCGAGTAACACCTTCCCCTCTTCAGAATAGCAGTTTTGGAATGGAGTGGCCCCCTTCTTTGCCCCATGCAGCAATTACCACTAATAATCTGTGATATCTTGGAGAGACCTACTTTGTAGCTTTTCCCAGAATCACAACCAGCAAACAGCTGCCAGAATGTCTCCCTGGAAACATCTGCCAAGTTTAGAGCAAGCACACTTTCCAGGAACTGCAGTCTGGAGTGGAGACACCTCATGCCATTGGCCTTCAGAGCCCTGCTTGTCTTTGCCAGACTGTGGCTGGAAGGGAAGTCTCATTCTACAAGTAAGTGCTGGATCGAGCTGTTGCCTGAATTCAGCCTCCAAGGATGCTTTCCAGAGCTTGCCTGAGGAACCACATGGTCACAGCGATCAGTGTCCTGTGACTGTCCTTCCAGTGGGAGTCTTCAGAAACACACAGTCTCTACCAATAAGGTCTACTATTATCCATACAGCATACTAAAACCAGCCACCTTCACTGTACACTGATCTCTCTGAGAAGCTCTCTCACTGAATTGCCAACATGAATATGGACAAGCAGCCTACAAAGGTGCTCCTTCATTGTTTGCATTTTACAGGTGAAAAACCCTGAGCATAAGTGAGTCCAAATATGTATGCCTTTTAAGGCAATGGACTTACCTCAGTGCTAACTGCTTTCCAGTCTGCATGGCAGCGTCCTAAGTAACATTTCCATCCTTCCTGAATAGAGGCCTATGAATTACAGATGATGGGTGACATGACCTTTTTTTTTTTTTTTTTTTTGTCCTAGGTGGCTAAGTGGATTTTCAAACTGAAACTGTAAGTTGCAAGGTAGACCCAGGTCTGGACTTCAGTCCATGAGAGCCCAGATTTCTGCCTCTCCAGGGTGCTTAAAGAATCTTTGGTCCTTGTGTTCTAGTCTATTAAATCCCAGTGAAGTGACATCATTCCAGGTCTTTCCTGCAAGATATAAAGAAAGCTTATACAGTAGTTAAGCTAGTGATTCTACAACCAGGCATCTGTGTAAAGGGGAAATCAGCAGCCAGTAAGTTCTGCACAAAATGGCTAATTGCAGCCATAGTCACAGTATTGGAAAACAGTAGGAACTTAGTATGTGCCAAAAATTCACATAGTGCATTAATTCTATAGTTCAAATAAATTATGGCTCATCCAAAGGTTAAGCTATTCTATAATCATTAAAAATAAGTATTCATAAGGAATGGGGAAATTATCACCACATCATATTAAAAGTAAAATGTATGTTCATAGTGGGATTTTATCTTTATTAGAAATACCTACATGGATAGAAAGCATAAGAATGTTAATAGTTTGGGGCCATTCTTTGCTCTATTTTCTGTCATAGACATGCATTTATTGTATAGTTTATATGTGCGTGTTTATTCTTTTTAAAGCTACCTGGATATTAGAGACTGGGCCAGGCACATGAATGATGCCCCAAGAGACAGGCATGACCCAGCCCTGGTTTGGCTTCATGTCTCTCCAGTGTAGCTTGAAGTAAACCTGAGAGGCAAAGGGATGGGGGCCTGGCATGGGTAGGCCTCTCCTCACCAGCTACACACACAGCCGGAGCTCAGAGCACAGACAGTGGGATGAGTCAGCACCCACAGCATTCCTAGCCAGTGTTTTAACTTTTTTGTTGTTGTTGTTAGTTAAACAGTCTTCCCCCTCTCTGCATCTGCAGCCTCTCAGCCTCCGTGTCAACTGCACATGGTGGCAGGGGTGGTGGGGTGGTGGTGGTGGTCTACACCTGGGTTCAGGTGTCACTCCTGGTGTGGTTTTGAGGTGACTTGGAAAAGGTGACAGGAGCCCTTCTGCATGGCCCAAATGTTGGGAGTTTGAACAATAGCTTTTCTCATGTCGTCCCCAAGATGGGCACACAAGCTAGGCTTCTTTGGGCCTGCTGCCCCCCATCAGTGTTCCCCAAATGACCTCCCAGCACACCCTCTCAGTCCCATAACCACCTCCTTTCCCCCAGCCTGGCGTTTTAGGAGAGGTGATGAATGAATGAATGGCTTGACATTGTCACCTTTCACACACAGTGGGTGGACACTTGATCCATGCCTGACGCTGTTGGGATCATGCTGTTTGATTGCTTACGTCACCATGCAGAAGCTAAGTACTGTGCCCACTCTAGCCTGAGACCAGCCCTGGTAGATTATGCCCAGTCCTTTTTATCACCTTTCTCCTTTCTCACTGTTTTTATTAAGACAGGGCCTTGCTCTGTAGCACAGGTGGCAATCCTCCTGTCTCAGCATCAGTAAGCTAGTATTATCTAAGGTGCAGCTTGTAGGACCGGGTACTGCTTAGGCTGGCAGCCCTGCGAGGATCTGCAATGGAGGACAATTTGTCCCTGCCCTGCAGAATGAGTCCAGTCACTGTTTTGTGCAAACAGGGCCTTAGCTGGGTCAGTTCAAATGGGAACAGTATAAACACTATTTCTATTTCTGGAATGGCTTAATTTTCATTAGAACTTTAATTAAATGATCCCTTTTCTCCCCGGTCTTTCCTGTGCTTTCATTTATTAATAATTGCCCGAGTAAAGAGAATCCCATTCCAACAGCTTTCCAATTTAGCTGATCATTATCGCTGTTCTTTGTTCGGGGTTGCTGGCCCGAGGAGCTCTGATGAGATGGCCTGTCACCACTACTCTTGCCGGCTGAAAGAGAAGCTCGCTCCTGCCACCCAGTGGTGAGAAGGGACGTTGCAGGAGGCTTGAGGTTGCTGGTGGCTCTGCAGCGTTACTGCGGGAACCGGGAACCTGACCCTGTGAGAGGCTGTGCTGGTGGTGAGCCTCAGGACAGCCTCCCTTGCAGGATGCATCCTAGGGAGCCTTTACAAGGGCAATTTTGGAAACAAGCTGGGAGCCCGCATTCCAAGCAGATAGGTTGCCTTTTTTTTTTAATTTTCTTTTTCTGCCACAAGGATCTGGATGGAACTTTAATTAATATCCCGATTCAGATTACTTCTGGGAAGAAGAAATATTCCCTGTAAAAATTTGATAGTTGTCAGTTTGGAATCCTCCTGGGACTGTTTTTCTTTTTAAAAATAAATTATTATCAAAGAACATAATATTGAAAAGGCGAGTGTTAGGGGACACCGGAAAACACATTCTCAGCCTGAGATTTCGCAGAGCTAGTTTTGGTTTTGCATTTGGCCGGGGAAGAGGCTGTTGCCCTTTGGTGAGCATCAGTCAGTGGTAATTACCACACAGGAGAGCTTCCTACTAGCAAAGAATTATTTCACAGAGGAATCCCAGTCTGAGGAAACAATCAACAGGGAAGGGGTTTATGATTGTCACTTGAACCTTGCTTGGTTGAGATAAGGTTGACCTCACACTCTCAGCAGTCCTCCTGTCTCAGCCTGCCAAATGCTGGGTTAGAGGTGTGCACCGCCACCGCAGGGGATTTAATGTGCTGCTGGAGACCGAACCCAGGGTTATGTGCTGCTAGGTAAGCTAGGTAAGCGCTCTGCCAACTGAGCATCATCACCAGCCCATGTTGTCTGGGTCTTCACGTAGTGGTGTAGTGGTCTGACATGCCTGGGCTTGGGGAGGAGCAGCAGGTAAGTGAGGCTGGCCAGTGTGCTCTCGGGAAGCGATACTGAGCACTGTCCACTCCATGGACAGGCACAGTGATGAGGATTGAGTCGCTGCTAGGACTTATTGGGCATGAGTGTTTAAACTCCTCTTCTCCTCAACTTGGTCCCTGCAAAGCCCATGGCTGAGATCCATCCTTCCCCAGCCACTAGGGGTGCCCTCAGGCCCCGTGGAAGCCCCAACCTCTACTATTGTCTTTGTGGTTGCACTCACAGAGAGTGTGTCTTGGGGGCACACTGCATGTTCACTGCAAGCACTTTGTCATCGGAGCTAGTTCTTCACAGTGTGGAAAGGAAAAATTGCATGCAGATTCACTTTCTGCGTCTGAGCTAGAAGATCCAGAAAAGGTCAACATGGATTGATGGGGACACTCTGTCTCCTGCTCCCATCACCCCCCATGCATGCCTTCCTCCCTGGGCCTCCATCCTGGACTCTCGAGGTACAATGCGCCCTGCTGTTTTCAGATCTGGGTAGAGCAAAGTGAGGGTTCCAAAGAGTGGGTGCTCTGTCCTTCCCAACTGGTCTTGCAACCTTGGCAACTGGCTGCAGCTCTGGAGGCCAGCTGATTCCAGGACTTAGCTGGGGTGATATAAGGCTCAGGGCCATGGACATAGAGTATTTCAGACAGTCCTGAGACATGGTCCTCACAGTGCCCCTTGTGCTGCTATTTGCTACTTGATAAAACTGTGTTTTGGGAGTACCTGCAGGCTCTTTAGTGAAAACATCTGTCCATTTGTATTCATGCATTCCTTTTTGTGGCCCTGGGAATGGAGCCTGGGCCTTAGCCATGCTGGGCTAATGCTTTACCACTGAGCTAATCCCCAGTTGTGTGTCTATTTATGCATGCTGATAGAAACATACTGTGAGATGGTCAGGAAGATCCTATCTTCTTACTGCTGAGGGTGAAGATAAAATAATCTACGCTTGCTGGCTCTAAGGAGGACTTCTTGAGCTGAGGCCAGCATGGTACCTGGCATGCTAATACTTGCCTGATTGATTTCCTCTCCTTATTCCAGGCCTTCTCAGCCTCCGAGATACTGACCTTTTGGACCAGATATTTCTTTATTGTGGGAGAATGGGCTTGTGCATTGTAGAGTCAGTAGCATCCTTGGTCTCTAAGGAGCTGATGTCAGTAGTGCCCAGTGTGTCTGATGCAAAAGTTAAAAATGTCCCATGATGACCAAATTCACTGAGACACACTGTTAGGTCTTGTTGAAGGCTCTTTAGTACATAGTGTAGTGTGGTCATTATGTCTGCTAACTCATGTGAGGGTGGGAAGAGCATGGCTCAGGTTCTCAGAGTACCTACTATGCGTTGTCTGTGTAGTACCAGGTGGTGTTTCAAAGTAGGGCTTAGAAATTGTTCCTTGTTTGACACAGAATCTAGTCCAGGATGCACTAAAACTTGCTGTGAAGCTGAGTATGACCTTGAACTTCTGACCCTTTGGCATCCACCTGCCCAGGGTTGGGATTGCAGATGTGAGCCATAGCACCTGGTTTTATGTGGTGCAGGGAATTGAACCTGGGGTTTCCTGTATGCTTGACAGTCTACCAGCACCCCGATCCTCCTGCCTCCATTTGACACTGCTGGGATTACAGGCTAGTGCTCCTGCTCTAGCCGGAGTGAGCACTTGCTAGCAAGCCTTCTGTAGCAACAGCACTTGAGAAGGAGCTATGTCTGCTGGCGGGCAGGCAGATCTCTGTGAGTTTGAGGCCAGCCTGGTCTACAGAGTGAGTTCTAGGACAGCCAGGGATACACACAGAGAAACCCTGTCTCAGAATACACAACAAAACAAACAAACAAAAACCAAAAAAAGACAAGAAGAGAAAAAGAAAAAAGAAAGGAAAAAAAAGAAAAGAAAAAAAGGAGCTGGGTCTCATATGTTCACCTCTGCTGAAGTGGATTTTATAATTCCTTTTCCTCTGTGGTGTCCTAAGGATCTGGGTTTGAATTTTGATGTCTTCTTGTTACGTATGGGACTTCAGTAGAGTTATTGACATTTAAAAAACCCATTTCTTTACTTAAAAAATTAATGTTTTTTGGGGCAGGGTCTTACTGTATTCCCTGGATAGCCTAGAACTTGCTATGTAGACCAGGTTAGCCTAGAACTCACAGAGATCCTCCTGCCTCTGCCTACCGATTAAAGCCCCACTTTCCCATTTTGAAAGTTCCAGTGCTACATAAATGTGGGTTTTAGTTATTAGTACAAAGTATTTCAGGGCTGGGGGCTGCAGGGTAAGAAATGTGCTCTGGGGTTGGGGATTTAGCTCAGTGGTAGAGCGCTTGCCTAGCAAGTGCAAGGCCCTGGGTTCCGTCCTCAGCTCAAAAAAAAAAAAAAAAAAGTGCTCTGCTGATATTTCCTCATTATTCCCCAGTGCTTAGCACTCTGGCTTTTGACCACAAGGAGGCAGAGAGATGTAGCCAGAAGTTTTCTCCAGCCCTGCGCAATCACACCCACCAGCGACCCGCAGCCATTTGGTCCCAAATAAACATACACAGGTTTATGTTATTTTTAAACTATGGCCATGGTAGGCTTCTTGCTATCTAGTTCTTCTATCTTAAATTAACCCATTTCTATAAATCTGTACTTTGCCATGTGGCTTGTGGCTTACCGGTACTTTGACATCTTGCTTCTCATGGCAGCTGCTGGCAGCATCTCCTCTGCTCTTTTCCCTTCCTCTCCATTTGTGTGGATTTTCTGCCTGCCTCTCAGCTGCCTTGCCATAGGACAAACGGCTTTATTTATCAACCAATCAGAACAACACATTTTCACAGTATACAGAAAGACATTTCCCCATCAGAGACCCTGTCTATTCTCCATACACACCTCATTGTTTCTACATTGCTCTCTCCTGAACAGATTCCTGTGTTATCAGTGACCATCCCAAAATACAGATCAAGAACTCAACTTTCTGCATGACTGCCTATCCGAACTTGACAATGATTAACTTCACCAGCCAGGCCAATAAGACATTCGTCAGTGGGAGCGAAGAGTACTTCAAGTAAGCCTAGATGATAATTTGCGGACCAGAGCTATGAGATGGGAGGGGCGGGTGGACTCCTTCTGCACTCTTCTTGCTGACACCAGTGATCAGAGAGGGAGGCTGTGTCCTGGTGGGGCTTCGGAAAGTCGTTTGCTGAGTGAGGTGGGCCTGGAAATGAGGGGGGACCAAATGGCAGCAGGGGAGGACAAGATCGGTGCTGGGATGATCTGTCATGCTGAGGAGAAAAAAGTTCTAACCTGACTCTTGCCATCCGAGCAGATATCTGCCTGCCAGGTAATTCTGTTCTCCTCCACTTGACTTCCAGGGAAGAGAAATCAAATGTAAGAAAACAGGCCAGGCTCAGGCTTTAATTTAAACGAAGAAACAGCCCTCCCCACCTCCACCTCTCCCCTCTTTCCCTCCCTCCCTCTCCACCTGCATCTCTTCCTTCCCTCTCTCCCTCCCTCCCCACCTCATCTCTTTCCTCCCTCCCTCCCTCCATCCCTCCCTCCATCTTTTCTATCCCTCCCTCCCCACCTCATCTCTTCCCTCCCTCCCTCCCTCCATCTTTTCCCTCCCTCCCTCCCCACCTCCATCTCTTCCCTCCCTCTCTCCCTCCCTCCCCACCTCATCTCTTCCCTCCCTCCCTCCCCACCTCCATCTCTTCCCTCCCTCTCTCCCTCCCTCCCCACATCCATCTCTTCCCTCCCTCTCTCCCTCCCTCCCTCCCTCCCTCCATCTTTTCCCTCCCTCCCTCCCCACCTCCATCTCTTCCCTCCCTCTCTCCCTCCCTCCCCACCCCATCTCTTCCCTCCCTCCCTCCCCACCTCCATCTCTTCCCTCCCTCTCTCCCTCCCTCCCCACATCCATCTCTTCCCTCCCTCTCTCCCTCCCTCCCCACCTCCATCTCTTCCCTCCTTCCCTCTCTCCCTCCAGCTCTCCCTCCCATTTTCTTCTTCCCCCCTCCTTCCTTTCTTCCCCCTCTCTTCCACCTCCCTCCTCCTCCTCCATCCCTTCCTCCCTGACTTATTCCCCCATCCCTTTTTCTTTCCTTTCCTTTTTCCTTCCTCTCCTTCTTTCCAGAAAGGGGCTCCCTCTGTAGCTCTGGCTGGCTTGGGACTCACCATGTAGTCCAAGCTGACTTTGAACTCACAGGAATTCTCTTGCCTCAGTCTTTCTGGGGCTGGAATCACAGGAAGAGGCCCCATGCCTAGCTGAGTTTTGTCTTTTTTCTGTGAGATTTGTTGAATGCTGAAAACGGGGTTCAGGATTCCCAGAAGACCGTCATCTGGGAAGTGTACTTGCTGGAATGTTTGTGGAGGAGGCGAGTATAGACACTTCCTGGGGGGGAGCACAGTGCCACCCAGCTGAGACCCTAGTTCAGACGCAGTCTGGTGTGGGCAGGGCTGTAAATGCATGGAATAACAAGACCATGGAGAATGGTGGGCCGAGGCTAACCAAAGGGGTACCTGCCGTCTGCCAGGACGCTGGGGTGCTTAGCTCTACCTGATCTGTTTTGAGGTGATATGAGTCAGTACTGGTGGAGCCTCAAGTAGCCCACTCTTGAACTCTCTTTGTAGTCCACTGAGGATTACTTTGCACCCTAAATCTTCCTGCCTTCATCTCCCAAGTGCTGGGGTTACAACATGCACCATCATGACCTGTTCCTGAAGTGCTGGGGATTAAAGCCAGGGTTGCATGTATGCCAGACAGGCACTCTACAGTGAAAGCTTTCACATTGTAGCCAGCCCCAGCCTTCGAGCATGCATAGTACAACTGGGCTCTAATGTAGAGGTGCACTTGGAGTCATTCCTTTCTGCCATTCCTACTTTCTCAGGTTGAGAAGTACAATGCTGCCTGAACACTCACTCATGAAGAGTAAAATGGCACAGAAGAGCCTGACATCATTCTTGACTATTCAGACTTTCATCTCCTTCTTTTAACAAGATTTAGTGTGTGTGTGTGTGTGTGTGTGTGTGTGTGTGTGTGTGTGTGTGTGTATGTGGCTGTGTGAGTGTATGCCTATGTGGATATAGATACTTGTGTAGAAGCTAGAAGGGGACATTAGGTCCCTCAGAGCTGGAGTTTTGAGTGTGTGTGGGCTACTGGGCTGGTCACATGGGTGCTGGGATCCAAATTCCTGTCCTCAGGACTTTGGATCATCGACCCTTAACCAATGAGCAATCTCCCCAGTCTCCAGCTCAGAATTTCTAGTATGCCTTTTTTATTTTTGTTTTTTGAGAGAGGGTCTCACGTAGCTCAGCCTGGGCTTGAACTTGCTATATAACTGAGGATGACCTTAAATTCCTGATCCTCCTGCCTCAACCTCCAGAGTGCTGAGATTGTGGGCACATGGAGTCAAACCTAGGGCTTTGTGCATGCTAGACAAGCACCCAACCACAGGCACGTCCCCAGCCCTTCAGTTGGGCTTTTGTGTGGCAGATGCAGAGACGGTACCAGCTGTCTTGAACAGAATCCATCCACTGGCCACACACGGCCTCCCAGCTCACAGTTAAAGAGATCAGCAAATGCTCAGTAGACACCTGTGGACAAGAGCCAGGTCTGCTGATCTCTCTAGTCTGTCTGATGAGGTTCCTGGCTGGAGGCTGTGGGAGGTGCTGGGTGTGTTTAAACCTTCCGGTTCTGATACTCTGATGGGAGGTTGAAGCTTTCAGATCCTCACTTCTTCTCCCCTCCCTCCCTCCCTCTCTCCCCCCTTCCTCCCTCCCTCCCTCCCCCTCTTCCTCCTTCCTCCCTCCCTCCCTCCCTCCCTCCCTTTCCTCTTCTTCCATCTCTATCTGATTCTTAGGTACTTTGTGCTGAAGATTTCCGCAGGGATTGAATACCCGGGGGAGATTAGGTGGCCCTTGGCCTTCTGCCTCTTCCTGGCTTGGGTGATTGTGTACGCATCGCTGGCAAAAGGAATTAAGACGTCAGGAAAAGTAAGAACTCAGCTTGATCTGAGCCCTCTTCTTTCCCCTCCTCTCTTGCCTTTTTTGGGAACAGGGTCTTTCCTCCTGCAGCCTTCCAAGGCCCTGGGGGCTTCCCATGATGTTTGTTCTGTTTTGTTATCTCTGCTTGAGATGTGAAACCTGGCAGAACTTTTGATTTACTCTTAACTTTCATTCCCCCTCAACACATAAAAAACACATTTCTCATCTTAGCTCTTTCAGAAGACTTCTGTTTTCTCAGTTTGAAGGTAAAAGATGTTAAGCTGGGAGGTGCTAAGGGCCTTCTAGTTCCAACATTGTTCTGTCTGAGCACTTGCTGAAGGAGCTATGAGGGCCCCACGCATTCTCTAAGATGAAGTTTCCAATCTGTAAAATGGGAACTGGGGTTGAGGCCTGAGGACCCTTCTGGCTCAGGATGAGCACTGTGGGATTATAGAAATATGGAGGATGCTAAAGGGACCACACAGCCATGTCCAGGGTGGCCTGTGGCTTCTCCATGTCCTTGCCTCCCATGGAGGGCTTGGACATGAGCTGAATGGCAGATCCATCTTCTATAAGGAGGCTTAGTGCAACCAGCCAAGTGTCTGCTCAGCTGCAGTCCCACAGGCTAGAGGTGGAGATGGTGTGGCTTGACCATGGCCCACTGGAAAGACTGCAATCCTAGCTGTGAAACTATGGATAAGCCAGTCAACCTTGGGAACCTGTGTTCTTATCCTCAACCACCTAACTTGGGGACAGTAGCCCCCATACTGTAGGATTTCCATAAGGGGATAGGAATATGTGTGAAATACCTGGTTATGGCCACGACTTCATGAGTGGCGGTTCCTTTCACTTTGTTATAGGTGCCTGATGGATTAATGGTCATCCCCGTGGGTATCTCAGAAACAGTGACTTCACTGGGGAAGCAGGAAGAGTAGGTATTTTGTGAGGAGCTCTGTGTTGGGCACCGCTGATTGCTCCACTTGCATTAGAACATCAGTTTCATAGCACCTGCCACATGGGTCCACTGACTCCCATCTACAGACAGGCTGGGCTCATCTAGCCACCTGCTGTCACACAGTTTGTAAGTGGCAGCAGGGGCATTTGAACATGGGTCTTGCTCACTGCACAGCCTAGAATCTATATGACTTTCTATATAAGGAACCATGAGTCCTCATTTGCATGAAGCTTCAAGGTGCCAGGTCTCCCAGCCTGTCTCAGCTCTCTCTATCATTGTAGTTTTGGAAAATCCCAGGTTGCATCAGGGTCTTATTGTGCTTGTTTGCAAAAATCTAGGACTAAAATAAATACTCTGTAAAGTTTTTGTTGTTGTTGTGTTTGTTTTCTGAGGCCAGGAATCACTGTGCAGTCCTGACTGTCCTGGAACTTGCTATATAGATCAGTGTGCCTTGAACTCATAGAGGTCTGCCTGTCTCTACCTCCTAGATGCTGCCACTGAGTGTGCACCACCACACCTGGCCTCTAAGATTCTTTTAAGCTCTGTTCACCTGTGCTTTTGTTGGAGTGATTAGAATTTAATTGTTGGGGCTGGGTTTTGTAGGCTTTGGGGAAGAGGAAGTTTAAAGCCGTCTGGAGCCAGGAAGCTTGTCAATGACCACTGACATACTCATCCTGTTTGACTTAGGAAGGTTTCTAATCAAATATCAATGAAGACTCTTTTTTTTCTTCCTCAAAATGAGGATTGCCACCAGTAATCATGAACTGCAGTTTCTTATCCTGCCCTGGGGTGTACTGATATAAATCAAAGGATGTGGGACTGAGGTGCTCATATGTGATTGACTCCTTTGCAATGGAGAGTCTACAATTACTGCCCTAGTCAACAGAGATACTCTCTTTCCCTGCTGTGATGTGAACTCAGTTCCTCCAGTGTAGGACCTGAGGGGACAAAGTTGGCCCTTTGGAGACATGGTCTTTGAGCTGCTAGAGCTCCACAGGTGATCAGTAGCCAGCCTAAAGGGCAGACCACCTGGCCCCTGGGGCTACTCTGCCAATAAGTCCAAGTGGCACAGTGATGTTAACCTAATTAGCTGTCTGAGTGGGGCTCCTGCTGTGAGGAGGATGCCAGCAAGGGTCAGGCAGGTCATTGTCCCTCCTGCCAAGCAGGATTCATTACCGCTCACATTCAGTTCTGACAGACGGTGTGGAACAAGTGCATGCTGACGCCCACCTGACCCAGGCAAGCAGCTCGCAGAAAGCCTGGGCAGCTGCTCACTCACATCCAAGGTGGAAGCCGAAGGTTACCCTCTCAGTTCACCAGGAGCTGAGGGACTGGGTCACCTACACATGGGGCTATGGACAGGGTGAAGTGAGAAAGTCCCTGGGGTGCGAATTTAAGGAGACACTCACACTCACTTGTAGGTCTCTGCAAGTGATACCTTCTGAAGTCTTATATCATCAACATCTCACATGCCTACCATTAGCACCCAGCCCCATTTCTGGTCTGATAGCTCACAGAACCACACTTAATAGGAATAATGGCTTTGGAGTGGCTTCAGGGTTGGTCCATGAATGAGCTACTTAATCCCCTGTGTTGTGTTTAGCCTGGGTCTCAGCTTCTTTCTCTCAAGGCACAGCGGCCACATGGGAACAGCTGGCTCAGTTGGTGCCAAGGGAGAGATGGGGGTTTTCATGGTTCCTCCCACAGGCCCATGTAGACTAGGGAGTCTCTTCTCTGTGTCCTCCAGTAGCCTTTCCTTCCCATCAGCCCCAAGTCAGGTGGTTCTCAGTTGCTCCTTCCCTGGTGGAGGTAAGACACAAGCCTGAATGTGACCAGGCCCTGCCTTGTAGCGTCTCCTCTTCTGGTCTCCTCTCACAGCTGGGAGGCCAGTCCAGCCAGCCTGGGGTGTGTCAGATGTTCTTGGGTTTTGGAATGTCTGTATGCAAGGCCTTTACTTTTCCTTCAGACTTTAAGGGAGAGGAGAGAAGCAAGTTTGGAGATGTAGGAGGGGGCTGACTGCTGGCCCTACCTCATTTCTGGGACCAGAGGGAGAAGGGACTAATGCTCCATGGGTTAGAGGAGAGGTAACATGATCAGCATGGTAGCTGTGGAGGGAAGAGGTGGCCAGCTCCTTCTAAGTCTGTAGCCAGCATGTGAGAGCATGGCTTTGAGTCCCTGGGTGTTTCACTGACTGGAGGTTGCACCCCTGTGGTCCTAGGCAGGCTTCTAGTCCTTTCCTCTTTGACTGCCCCATCATGCTCCTCCAGCACCCTGAGAGGAACATGCAGTTATTACCACCTGAAGGTACTGACACTTAGGTCCAGAGAGGTTTAGCCATCTCCCAAAGTGAAGCAGCTCGTAAGGGGAGAGTCAGGATTTGAACTCTGGTACCTGTGACTGTGGAACTGAGCAGGCACAGTTCACCACCCCCCACCCTGTTCCCCATCTACCAAGTCTCAATCTCAAGCCCCTCCTTCTCTCTGAGGCTTGATTGACAGGTAAGAAAGTACCACTAAGTTACCCTCATCCGACATATCTCTAAGTTCTGTTAACATTTCCTCTAGATATGCCTTTACTTAATCCCACCGCCTCCACTGTCTCTTCCAGAAGCCACAACTACCTGTTTGCACTCTGGTACCTCTAGCTACCCCTTCTCTTCACCCTTGGCCTTAGCCTTCTTTCATCCTAGTGGTGAGGAGACCGAGCATCACTTTTGTGTGCCTGCCTTGCCCACTCTCTCCCTCCTTCACCTTCCCATCATGCCTTCACACTTTGAGATTGCCTTCATGCTCTAAGATCTGGCTTGAGCGACATCTCCATGAATCCTTCAGACACTCCCAGGCTGGGCACTGCATACTTCCCTGGAGTCCATGAGTCTCCTATGGGTTACTCAGCCCCTATGCAGATACTGGGTTATCTCCATTATGTACCTACCCCCGTCTGTACAGCTGGTGTCTGTCACAGTACCCAGCTTAAGGAAGCCGTCCACAAATGCCTGTGGAACTTAACTGTATTTAATGGCCTTCTTATGGTCAGGCCCTGAACTAGGGCTTCCACACAGCAACTTGTATAATTCTCGATATTGTTTTAGGACAGTTACTCTGTACCCTTATTACAGGTATATACACTGAGGTTCAGAGGAGAGGCCTTAGGGGCCTGCTCAAGATCACACCTCAATATCAGAGATTAGACATCATTTGAACAGAAGCATGTCTAATTTTAGAATCACAGTCTCTTCACCTGGTGAGGCCATTTCACCCAGGGTGTCTGTGTAAGCCAGGATGGAGGGCTTAAGCCAAAAGGATTTATCTCTACTGGTAAAATTTGGGCCCTTCCATAATGTGGGGATTTAACCAAGGAAACTCCACATAGTTAAAAGGTGGTTTATTTTGGGGTAACTTACAGCCAGTAAAGGGATTGGTTACAGGATCTGGAAGAGGTGAGGTGCAGTCCAGAGGGGTTCTCTGGAGAACTCTGACTCTGCCATCCAGCATCCAGGATCACGAGGAACCAAGAGGGCCTGTGCATCCAGGTCTTAAAGACTCCTGCCCTGGCCACACCCCAGGAGCAGGTTCTAGGTAGGCATGTCAGTTACCAGCTGCCTCATTGGGGTGGTGCTTCAAGATCAAAGCTGGAACAGCTCCCCACAACACTTCTGCAGAGATGGGTTAAGAATTTTGGAGAACACAGCACAAAACCTCCCTCACCATCTGTGGCTTCTCGCACTGTGGATTAGTTGGTAACTGGGCAGGGTGACATCTCCCAGGCTTGATTGACAGGGAAGGAAGGGAAGTACCCTGTGGACTTCTCCATCTCACTCTGATCCCAGTCTCTTGTGTGGGTCTCCAGTGCTGTCAGGGCCTGGGGAGACCTCGTTGTTGGGCATGTGTACCTGGGTGGCAGGTCCCCCGTCACCTATTCACAGTGACATCGCCAGGGATGCCTGTTCACCCATCTCTCCATCCCTCTGCTCTTCCAGGTGGTATACTTCACAGCCACGTTCCCGTATGTCGTGCTGGTCATCCTTCTCATTCGAGGCGTCACGCTGCCTGGAGCTGGGGCTGGCATCTGGTACTTCATCACACCTAAGTGGGAAAAACTCACGGATGCCACGGTGGGCTCATCGCTCTATTTATAGCAGACTGGAAGTGTGTGCGTGTGTGTGTGTGTGTGTGTGTGTGTGCGCGCTATCAGGGGTGGGCCACACTCCTGGTTGTGTAGCAGGAGGAGCCGGCCTTCCCTGCCCCCATGGCAATCCCCATGCCTACTTCTTCTGGGCAACCTTGGCGTGCTGAGGTGTTGAGGGGCAGCTGAGGGCTTTCAGACTCTGAAGCAGTGCTCTGCAGCCGGAGCAGCAGTGTGGGGCCTACTGAAGACTGGGGTCCTTTGATAGCCTTGGACCACCCCACACCACTTATTTGTTACTAATTATAGCACGTTGGAAGCAGAGCTTTGCTGGTTGGAGAATCAGAGCAGGAGCAGGTCTTTGATTTTAAAGGCCCCAGACACATTTGAATACTTCCTGCACACTGGTGTGAGACCAGCACATACTTGAACTTCCTCTGTGTTGGGTGTATGCACATCACACTCTCAAAAATATTCACTCATACCAAGACCCCTTCCTGTGAAGGGTGACTGTGTGACTACAGATGAATTTTCTCTCCTTAATGCAAACTCCACTTTTCTGGGGTACATTAGAAACTCATGGCAAGGACTGAGTTTGCCTGCACACACCACAAAGTTTCCAGACATTGCCAGCATAAACCAGATACTAGGTGATATCTCTCTCTTGGTAGCTGGTTAAGGGCCAGTTCAACCCTCTGCGATGTCACGAGGGATGAAGGGTCTGGTATTTCCTCCTCACCTTCCTTAGTGACTGGATTCCTCAGAACTTCTGGTGCACCAGCCATCACATCAACATTCCAGGTAGCACAAAGGTGAGAGAGAAGAGGTAGAGAGAAGCATTCTGCCTCTTAAAGATGAGAGACTGCAGAAGCCCCACATAGTAATTTATTTTCATACAGTTGGCCAGAGACCAAGTGACATGGGTGATTTTCCCCACTGAGACTCCCCGATGGAGAAGCTGGACACAAAACTGCTTTCCCATCTATCATGGCTTTATTTCTGAGTAGACAAGGAGAATGGGTGCTGGGTGGATGCAGGCTTTGCCAACCTCACACTTGAAATCTACCTTTGCATTGTTTTAAGTACATGAAAATTTTTATTACACATGTATTTATTTATTTATTTACTTCTTTATTTTGTGTGTGTGTGTGTGTGTGTGTGTGTGTGTGTGTGTGTGTGTGTGTGTATGTGTACAAGTTTTAGGAGTCTGTTCTCTCTTTGCTGTGTTGGTCCTGGTCCTCAGTCATGACAGGTACTTTACTGCTAAGCCTTCTTACCAGCCCGCTTCAGGACAATTTCAAGATGAGATTAAATTGATGAATGTAGACCCGTTTGTAGATGCCCCGTTTGTAGATGCCGTATACCTGCAGTGCACAAAGGCTTTCGTGACCTGGAACTTTAGGAGGGTGGCCAGCAGGAGTCACTCTCAGGAGGGAGGTGACCCCATGAAGTCTGTCCACGTTGTCGTCACTCTTCTAAGATTGGGGACTGTGCAATTTCAGGTTCTGAGTGGCGATTATCATGACACATAGTACTGCCAATTAAAATGGATTTTTTTTATATCCATGACTGTATTTTGTTGCTATAGATTGTCCTTCGGGTGTGTAAGTGCTTGTGAGAGGGCTGTCCTGTTCTGTCTGGTTTGATGTAGTGGGACACATAAACACATGTCTGCCCATAGATTATCTCAATCTGCCTTCGATTCGACAGACTTCAAATCTCCCAGCTAATTCCTGCTTTGGTTTCAGGTACAAGAAACACATTTGTGTGCTCACAGCTCTCTTGTCCCCAGTTAGCTCCAATTTACTTGGGAAGATGACAAGCTGGTCTCCCTAAGTGACCTGACTCTCCCCACTTCTTTCCAGGTGTGGAAGGATGCTGCCACTCAGATTTTCTTCTCCCTGTCTGCTGCCTGGGGAGGGCTCATCACTCTTTCTTCTTACAACAAATTCCACAACAACTGCTACAGGTACATGTGGCCATGAGATCCAGAGGGAGAAGACTAGCAAAATGAGCAAATTAAGCCTCAGTAGACACCCAAGGCAGAGCTAGAGATAGGCCTTGGGCTCAGGAGGAGCCCCTGGCCAAGGCCTGGTCACTAACTCCTCTATCTCAGCTGACCCCACTGAGCAGGGTACTGAATGGAAACTCATGGGATGCAGTGTGTGCCTGGAGTGGTCACTGTGTCTGGCTGTGTCCTGTGGAAGTCCATGTATATAGTCATGTGTGTAGTAGGGCCACTGATTACTTGACAGATACTTTTCAAGGACTTTCATGGGAAAGCCTGATGAAGAGGAAGGACAGCATGGAGCTAGGGGCATTTGAGGATAGCATTGCCATTGCTGCAAATGCAAGGCACAGGCAGGATGTGACCCTCTGGACATCCTTTTTCTCATCTATAGAGCATAGACAGAGTGCAATGTTTTGTGGGTAAGAGTGATGCATGCAGTGACCAGAGGAGTGTTTTGCACATAGTAGGTACTCAACACGTGACAGAGGTCACTATCATTATTCAAGATCAAGATGCCAGAATCAGGATATAAAATTCAGCCCATAAGTCCTTGAAGAACAGGTGCCAGACTCAGGCATTTGAAGAGTTTTGGTCACACTGCTCAACACACTGAGGCCAACTGGTCTGAACGCCATCAAAGGGTAAAGCATTGCTGTGTGCCACGCAGGAAATGAGGCTGCATGGCTTGGCAGCAAGGGCCTAGGCTGAGAGCTATATAAAGTTGACTCAATTTCTGTTCCACCACCTCCCATGCCTCAGTGTGCTCTTTAGGAAGCCCAGGGCTTTGCAGGGCACATGTTTTCTTCACGTTCACTTGGTACCAGGCTGAGTGAGCTGCATACACCACCTTGTTCTGTGTTCACAGCCCTTGAAAGAGAGAGTTGACATCATTGCCACCATTATAGTCTGAGTGGAAGGAAACTTCCCAGATCATTTTAGGTCATACATGAGTGTCCTAGCAATGAGTAAGTAGGTCGTAGGAGCTCCCATAGGAAACATTCTTTCACTCAAAATTGGAGGAGGAGGAGGAGGAGGAGGAGGAGGAGGAGGAGGAGGAGGAGGAGGAGGAAGAGGAGGAGGAGGAGGAGGAGGAGGAAGAGGAGGAGGAGGAGGAGGAGGGAGGGATCCAGGATTTCAATGCAGGCCCAAAGCTCCATCTGTCTGTGACCTCACATTTGAGTCTAGGGCAGACTGGGAACCCCTGGCTGTGTTACCTGCAGAAGGCTCTAGAGAAGTGGTTCTCAGTCTTCCTAATACCATGATCCTTTAATAAGTTCCTCATGTAGTGGGGACCCCAACCATAAAATTATTTTCATTGCTACTTCACAATTTTGCCACGGTTATCTATCATATTGTAACTGTTTTGGAGTTAGAGGTTTACCAAACGGTTTGTGCCTCACAGGTTGAGAACCACTGCTCTAGAATGAAGGCAGTGAAGCCTGTCTCTTCCTTACAGTTTCTCTTGCCCTTTTCAGCCCTGTGAACCCCAGCCCTTATGATGCCCTCGTAATATGGATGTCATTTCAATGTCCCACTGCCTTCTGTTCCTCATGTTGGGTTCCTGTCTCAGAATTCACCAAGATCCCGTCACCTTCTTTTCTACTGTGGTGGCTGGGTTATCTCCTATCATGATATCATAGCAATTTTGGGCTATTATTACAAAAATATTTTACACTGGATAATTTGTAAATGATAGAAATGTATTGCTCATATTTATGGAGACTGGAAACTCCCGGATCAAGGTGATTCTTCCCTTCAGGCTCCAGAAGGTGCCTTGTTGCTGCACATGGTGGATATCAGGGCAGCACACACCTCACAGTGTCTTTCATGAAGGCATTGTCCTATCCATGGGATGAAACTATTCTTCCAAGGCCCTACCTTGTAATCTCACCACACTGGGGATTGAGTTCCATCATACTAATTTGGGGGAGATGTGAGCATTTAGCCAGTGTGAATTAGTTGTGACCCTATCCTAATCATAAGACACTAGCACTTCCCCTCAGAGGTGGGGTCATTGTAATATGATAATATATAATATCTTTATTAATTCTATGAGAATGTTACACAGCACATTTTGGTCACATTCACCCCCTCCTCCCGAGTCCACCCTTCCCTACCTCCCTTCACTTTGTGTCTTTTTGTGGTTAGGAAAGACTGTCTCACTGCGGACATCCTGGTTCTCTGGCTCTGCCCTTTCTGCCCTTTCTTCTGTGATGGCTTCTGAGCCTTGGGTAGAGAGGTTGGGTATCAGTTGGGGAACTGGAGACTGGTGCCCCACTGACAGTTGTCTGCATTTTGAACAGCTGTGGCTTTCTCAAACGGTCTTCATCTGCTGAAAAAAAAGTTTCTGATGAGGACGCTTTATCTGTGGGAATAAGGATGCCTATTTAGAATACAGTTGGAAATTGCGCTGGTTTAGGAAAGTGACCTTTGAGTCTCTGGGGGCATTTTGGATGGACAAAAGGGCATCTGTGCTCAGGACTGCTTGTCCTATCCTTGGATGTATATCTGTGTGCAGATGACGAGATCATAGATGGACATACACGCTCATTGGGGACACAGACACATGGCACACATGTGTCCTTCCCCATCCCTTCCTCCTCTCGGAGTTCACCTAACTCTGCTCTCTTCCTCCCAGGGACACGTTAATTGTAACCTGCACCAACAGTGCCACTAGCATCTTTGCTGGGTTCGTCATCTTCTCTGTCATCGGCTTCATGGCCAACGAACGCAAAGTCAACATTGAGAACGTGGCCGACCAAGGTACAGGGCAGCCGTCACCCTGCTCTGTCGGGCACTCGGATGGATGGCGTTGGAGTACTCAAGTGTCTAAGTCGGGGTACAATGGCGAAGACAGGCTCCAGCAGGAAGCTCGAAGCAGGGTTAAAGCTGGCTTTTCTAAGAGAGGGCTGGTTTTAGGCCCGTTTCCTCCTCTATTCTTTTTTCTTTCGTCTTCCTTTCTTGAACTCACTCCAGCCTGCACTGGTCAGGACTGTGCCCGCTAACCCTGTTAGACATGAGCAGGGGGTTCATTAGGCAGCCCGCAGCCCTGCAGCTGCTCCGGGTGCCTGCTGCAGATGACAGTGCTCACACAGGGCTCCGCAGACACCCAGTGCTGATGCTTAATGAGCTCCAGCCTGACTTCAGGGAGACTTGTCCTTACGAAGCACTTTCTTAATTGTTAGGTCAAGTATGTTCTCAAGGCTTTCTGCTTCGTTAGCAGACCTGTAGTTTTATCCCCAGTGAGTGAGAAGGTGGTGGTGGTGGGAGTGTGGAATAAATGTTTACCCTGCACCCAAATGATGCTAACATTTGCATAGTGTTTTTGAGTTTGTAAGGAGCTTTCATTTCATCCCATTTAACTTATATTTCTAGGACAGCATTTGTAGAGGGAGTAGTTAAGATTTTCATTAACTTTATTTCCACTCTGCCTGGTTCTACAGAGGATTAGGGTATTGCAAGGTCATGGCGACTGGGGACCTTCATGGAGATTATTGGTCATTCCGCTTGGACTCTGTTTAGGCATATTGGCTTCAGTGCCTGGGGACGGTGACAGGCGCAGAGAGGAATGGCTGTGAGCCCCAGACCCTCCAGAGGTGGGAGGCTTCTCTGGCAGCCGTCCTTCAAGTGGCTCCCAGTGGTTCTCACAGTAAGCACACAGGAGTGCCAAGCTAGAAGGTCACATTTTGGGAGGGAAGACCCATTCTCTTCCTGTTCACCAGGGACAATTAATCACTGCTTCCACTTATGCCAATACAGCCTCAAGGAGTTAAGGTTCCAGCATGTCCCAGAGGTGTCATGTTCTCTCCCCAGAGGGAGTGTGAGCCCCAAGAGATGCTGGCTCTGTGTAAGTGAGCTGTGCAGCGCTTTCTCCTGCTGAGAATTCTCCAACTCCCTGGGAGGCAGGAGGTGCTAAGATGGCCTTATCCTCAGGCACCCAGCCAGCCAGCCCTAGCTGTTCGGTAACCTCGATTTCTTCCAGCAGAGTCATTGAGGCCGACAGTTTCCGCCCCACTTTCTAGACTATCTGAGGCAGTTTGCCTTTTTTTTTTTTTTTTTTTTTTTTTTTAACCTGTCTCCTTGGGAACTGGTGGATGAGCTGACAAAGATGGCCCCAGGCCTCTTGAGCTAGCTGCTCTGAGCTGTCTCCTGTCCCGAAGGGCCAGGAAGGACAGGTGCTGTTAACACTCAGATAAAAATTTGCATACCTTCCATGTGAAAAGCCGCAGAAAATTTTCAGCATGTCTCTCTGAAATTCTCTTTTCTGTAGTTGTTCACTCCCTGCATTTTATCCCTTTAACCCAGGCTCAGGAACAGTGGGAACAGTGGGAACAGTGGGGCTCATTCCCCAGGAGGGACCATGAGTCTTGAGACCACATCCCAGACCCCCTGGGACTCATATATAGTCTCTTTTAAAAAATTCATATATTATATATTTTTATTGTTTCTCTTATTTTTGGAGATTATAATATAATTACATAATTTCTCCCTTCCCTTTCCTCCATATACCCCGCTTTGCTTTCTTTCAAATTTACAGCCTCTTTTCATTAATTGCATGCATGTATGTACGTGCACATGTGTATATATATGTGTGTGTGTGTGTGTGTGTGTGTGTGTGTGTGTGTATGTATATACACACGTGCACACACATATATACATACTTCTAACTGTAACCTGCTGGGTCTGTATAATGTTACTGGCGTGTATGTTTTCAGGATGGACCATTTGGCACTGAATAACCAGCTGGTGTGTTCGAGGCTATCTCCCTGCTCTCAGCATTCCTTAGTTGCCTGTGGCAGGTTGAAACCTCATGATCCTTCCTCTGTCTTCTTTGGCATGTCTTTTGTTGTCCGTGTTCGGCTCATGTTTGGGCAGTCGCATTGGTGAGACCTTATGGGTGCAGCTCACACACGTTCTCATCTTCTCCCTAAGTGCATTTCCCCTGCTCAAAGGAGGCGCTGCAGGAAGTGTGGGTTCAGCTTTACTCCAGCTAGCTGAGCAGTGTCGGCATATCCACTTGCAGGACAGTGGCTGATCCAAACACTGGCCACTGTGTTATGATTGTTAGTCAGAAACAGCACCATAATAATGCTAATTGATTGCAGGGACTATCCCATTCGCAGGCAGGTGTGTCTGTCAAAATTATCGATCCCCCTCCAAAGTAGCAACGCCCAAAGGACAGAATGGTGTTCCAGCACCACTGTTCAGTCCTCTGGTGGTGACCATTCCAGGGCTGTTGTGTCAGCTTCCCGGGCTGGCTTTCTGCGTCTGAGACTTATTTTCAAATGTAGTTTAATACAGACTTTCCTTTTATGGTTCACATAGGAGCCTTTGAAGGCTGCTCTACAGTCTGTTCACTAAATGTATAGGATGGGGGGTTTTATATTTTAAATATCCCAAGTCCTTATGCAACATTAGGAACTGTCTTAGGGTTTCTTTTGCTGTGAAGAGCCATCATGAGCACAGCAACTTTTATAAAAGAAAACATTTAATTGGGGTGGCTTGATTATAGTTCAGAAGTTTAGTTCATTATTGATCATCATGACAGGAATCAAGGCAGCATGCAGGCAGACATGGTGCTGGAGCTGAGAGTCCTTACATCTTGATCCAAAGGCAACAGGAAGTGAACTGACCTCAAAGCCCACCTCCACAGTGGCACACTTCCTCCAATAAGACCATGCTTCCTAATAGTGCCACTCCCTTTGGGGGCCATTTTCTTTCAAACCACCACAGGAATTAACAATCCAATACATTTGTTTTAAAAAGAATGCTGTTATGGGGGTTGGGGATTTAGCTCAGTGGTAGAGTGCTTGCCTAGCAAGCACAAGGCCCTGGGTTCAGTCCTCAGCTCCACACACACACACATGCTGTTGTGTGGTTTGGAGGAATGGTTCAGCAGTTAAGAACACTCACTGCTCTTTCAGAGGACGGAGTTCCACTCCTAGTACCTATATCAGGCAGCTCACAACTGCCTGTAACCCAGCCTCAGGGGAACTGAGACCCTCTTCAGGATGCTGGGGGCACCTGTATGCTAAGATCTCAGTGCCCCTGGCTGTTTCCTTCCCTCCCACCCTGACAGGGTGTGGTTCTCTTAGGAGACCATTGCGCCTGGCCAGGTTTCTAATGTCAGTAGACTTCTGTGTGAGCTACTATTGTCCTTGCTGTGACAAAATAGTAACTTGAAGGAGGGAGGGTTTATCTGGCTCACAGTTTGAGGGGATGCGTCTCCTCATGGTGGGGATGATATGAGCGCAGGTACTCGCTGCATCTGGTCACATTGGCTCTGCAGTCAGGAAGCAGAGAGAGAGAGACATACACCTTTGCTCAGCTCACTTCCTCCTCCTTTTCAGCTTGGGACCCCGACGTGGATGGATGGTGCTACCCATGTCAGTTAACCCAACACAGGGAGTCTCTCACAGACATGCCCGGAGGATTGTTCCCTAGGTGACTTTAGATCCTGTCAAGGTGACAGATTGATCATCAAATTATCCCATTTCATTCCATTTGTGAGAAACAAATCTGTCTCCAGACACTGCCAGGTACCCCTCAGGGCTCAATATCAACAATTCTACCAGAAGGTAATAATTACCTTCGCCTCCAGTTCATCTAATAAAAGAACGTAGTTTCTTAGTTTTTTCATGGAGGGAAGCATGGTCTAATTAGCGGAGATGAGCACAAGCGACAGACAGCGGCAAGAACCTGTGCTAGTCCAGGATCTCAGTGGAGAGAAGCTGGTGGGTTCCGGGGAGAGGGACTTTGAGCTGGGCCAGCCTGACACCATCTCTCTTGTTTCTTCTAGGGCCAGGCATTGCATTTGTGGTTTACCCAGAAGCCTTAACCAGGCTGCCTCTCTCTCCGTTCTGGGCCATCATCTTTTTCCTGATGCTTCTCACTCTTGGACTTGACACTATGGTAA